>NW_026943819.1:25718702-25866202 GCF_035594765.1 Anolis carolinensis
ACCTAATTTTACCACAAAAAACTGGGAAAACATTGACTCCAGTATAACCTGAGATACCAATAAAATTACCATATATACTCGAGTGTAAGCCAACCCGAATATAAGCCGAGGCACCTAATTTTACCACAAAAAACTGGGAAAACATTGACTCCCGTATAACCCGAGATACCAATAAAATTACCGTATATACTCGAGTATAAGCCAACCCGAATATAAGCCGAGGCACCTAATTTTACCACAAAAAACTGGGAAAACATTGACTCCCGTATAACCCGAGATACCAATAAAATTACCGTATATACTCGAGTATAAGCCAACCCGAATATAAGCCGAGGCACCTAATTTTACCACAAAAAACTGGGAAAACATTGACTCCAGTATAACCTGAGATACCAATAAAATTACCGTATATACTCGAGTGTAAGCCAACCCGAATATAAGCCGAGGCACCTAATTTTACCCCAAAAAACTGGGAAAACATTGACTCCAGTATAACCTGAGATACCAATAAAATTACCGTATATACTCGAGTGTAAGCCAACCCAAATATAAGCCGAGGCACCTAATTTTACCACAAAAAAACTGGGAAAACATTGACTCCAGTATAAGCCGAGGGTGGTCAATTTCAGAAATAAAAATAGATACCAATAAAATTACATTAATTGAGGCATCAGTAGATTAAAAGTTTTTGAATATTGTGATGACCCATGGGCCTTGTAGTCCTGCTCAGGACATTGTAATTCCTGATGAAGATGAAAACTTGGGTTTTTTACCTTCCCAGTCTGAACTGGATTCCTCTCAGCCAGATCTTTCCCAGGCAGATCTGGGAACCTTGCACCTGCAAGAAAGTTGTCTCCCAGAAGTATGTCAAACAAGCCCAGAGCCTACTTCTCCCGTGTTCTTGCGCCGGGAGTTTTGTAAACAACAGAGAAGTTTGGAATCAGCTTCGCGCAGGAGTGCGAGGATTGCAGCTAAGAATGTAGCCAATTAAGACTGCTTCTCGTGAGAATCTTTAAGGAGTTTAACATCTGGTCTCAGAGTTTAGCTTTCGTTTCTGATTCCCAGAGAACTGCTTCGGTGGGAAAGTTAGACTCTATATAGGTGTTTTACCCGCGTAGTAACTTCGCGGAGTCAATTCGTCAGCCTACGGAGCGAGTTGTGTCTGGACAGCGCGCTCCGATTCAAGCCTCGCTCCTGCTCAAGCCTTGCCTTGCTATCCAGCCTTCGCCTTGCTTCCCAGCCTTTGTTTATCTACGGACTTTGCCTTGCTTCCCAGGACCAATCCTTGCCTTGTCCCACGGATTTTACCAAGTTATTCCACGGACCTTGTTCTTGTTCCTAGTTACCTTGTTCCACGTTTTAAGCCTTGTTTCAAGTATCAAGTTATTTCCTAGCCTTGCTCAAGTTTATGGACTAAAGGACCTTGTCATCTCCCCTCACTTTGCCTGGCAAAGTGAGTGTTTCGGTTATTGGATTACAACTTTGGACCATAATATCTCTTATTGGACATTGCTTTTTTGGACTAATTTTGACCTTTCCTGAAAGGTCCGCTTCTGAACTAACTTTTACATTTGTTTTTATTAACCTTATATATTTCCTTAATAAAGATATTAGATAGAATCTGGCCTCTGCGTATGGTTATTGGTGCTCTGTAGCCTGGGTCGTGACAGTTTGACTCCGCCACCCTAAGCACCAATTAACCTCGGCCAGAATGTCTACCGGAACCGTGCCCGGTGGGCAGCCACTGAGCTACACCATCAGCAAGGACGAAGTGGATCGCATCCGCGACAGACTCAACGCCCAGGATGGAGAAATAAAGGGCTTGCGGGAGCGCGGAATCCGCCTCCCGGCCATGGCGTTGCCTACCAAGTTTACTGGAGAAGCTTCTAAGGTTCATGTTTTCCGTCGCCAATGTCAAGCTTATCTAGAGGCCCGTGATGCCGAGTTTCCCCAAGAAGACATCAAAGTGGCGTGGGTTTACAGTCTTCTAGACGGGCCAGCGGCCAATTGGGCGACGGCACTGTTCGACCAAGCCTCTCCACACCTAAGATCAGCGCAACACTTCTTGGACCACCTCAAGGAGACTTGGGGAATCGAGGACAATTTGGAGGCAGCCGGTCACAAACTCCGTCGCCTTTTCCAAGGAGACAGACCTATGTCTCAGTATATAGCCGAGTTCCGAGTGCTGGCCCACAACACCGGCTGGAACGATGTAGCCCTCAGAGGACAATTCCGGGAGGGTCTCAACATTGAAATGCTGGAAGAAATCTCCAAGGTGGATCCTCCCCAGACCCTCGAGGCACTCATTGATCAATGTTTACGGGCTGAAGTCATGATTGCCAACAGGAAACAGTGGGTTCGAGGCCAGGGCAGTAGAGCCGGGGCAAAACCCCCCGCTCCCGCCAGCGTTCAGCCACGTCCAGTGTGGAGACCCCCACCGCCAACCCCATACCCCAGAGGAGGCGAGGAGGTGCCGATGCAGTTGGGCAATGTGCGTCCCAGACTAGATGCCGCCGAGAAGGCCCGTCGTCAACGCTTAAACCTCTGTTGGTACTGCGGGAACGGGGGCCACTTCGCCAGAGAGTGCCCAGCCAAAGGGAAGCCTGCCGCCCGTCTTGCGGCGGCGTCCTCCACGGAGACGAAGGCGTCTGAGCCGACTGACACACAGCCGGCGGGGGAAGCCAACGACCGGGTGTAGAGAGGCTCGCCAACCCGGTCAAAAAATCCATTCAAGAGCCGCCAACCGGGGTCCTGTTCCTTCTCGTGGTCACATTATGGTCAGCAAAAAGGGGACCCGTCATGATCCACGCCATGATAGACTCTGGAGCTACCAACAATTTCATTGATAGAGAGTATGCCGACTCTCTGGGATTACAATATCATGATTTCAAGAATGCCCGTGTGGTGCAAGCCATAGACGGCCGCCCCCTCAAGACGGGCCCCGTAAGTCAGTGGTCGGAACCCACCAGGATGTGGATAAGGGAACATATGGAAGAGATTTCCTTCTTTGTTACCGAGGTTCCCCATTTCCCTGTGATTTTGGGAATTCCATGGCTGACTCTCCACGACCCTAACATCTCCTGGTCCAACAGAGAACTGCAGTTTGCTTCACCGTACTGCCAAAACCATTGCCTCGTAGCCAAGGTCTGCCATGCCACAGACACCGAGCCCATCATCACCTTGCCAAAGAAGTACTCCGAGTATTGGGATGTATTCAATGAGAAGGAAGCCGAAAAATTACCCCCACATAGACCTTATGACTGTGCCATTGACTTGGTGGAGGGGGCCCCGATCCCGCGAGGGCATCTCTACTCCCTGACTGAACCAGAGCAAGAAGCTCTCAGGGAATTCATAGAGACAAACCTTCGCAAGGGATTCATCAGACCCTCTCAATCCCCAGCCGCCTCCCCAGTGATGTTTGTGAAGAAGAAGTCAGGGGAACTACGCTTGGTGGTGGACTACAGAGCATTGAACAATATCACCAAGCGGAACAGCTATCCCCTGCCCTTAATCTCGGATCTACTGGATCGGCTTCGAGGAGCCAAGGTTTACACCAAGCTGGATCTTCGGGGGGCTTACAACTTAGTTCGCATCAGGGAAGGGGACGAGTGGAAGACCGCCTTCCAGACCAAATTCGGATTATTCGAGTCCCGAGTTATGAATTTCGGTTTATGCGGAGCTCCCGCAACGTTCCAGCATTTTGTCAATGACATTTTTCAGGACTATCTAGACAGGTTCTTGATAATCTACCTGGACGATTTTTTGGTGTTTTCTAGATCACAATCAGAACATGAGAACCACGTCAAAATGGTGTTACAACGATTGCGGGATCATGGACTTTATGCCAAGCTGGAAAAATGCGCCTTTGATCTACAAGAGGTAGATTTCCTTGGTTACCGCATCTCGCCTCTAGGGCTTTCCATGGATCCAGCCAAGGTTTCAGCAGTATTGGAATGGCGGGCGCCAACTAACAAGAAAGAGGTGCAGCGTTTCTTGGGGTTCGCGAACTATTACCGCAAGTTCATTCCAGATTTTGCCCGCTGGTCCGACCCCATCACTAGCTGCATCCGTGGAAAGCAGCCTTTCCGCTGGACTGATCAAGCAGAGAAAGGGTTCCAGCAACTAAAGAAACTATTCACCTCCCAGCCAATTCTACAGCACCCAGATCCTGAAACCCTTTTTGTGGTGCAAGCGGACGCCTCTGATGTGGCAATTGGGGCTGTACTCTTACAACCGGTGGGAGATCACCTCCATCCCTGTGCCTTTTACTCTCGTCAACTAACCACACCAGAGAGGAATTACACCATTTGGGAAAAAGAACTACTGGCCATAAAGGCAGCCTTTGAAACTTGGAGACATTGGCTAGAAGGGGCCAAATTTCCCATTGAAGTCCACACTGATCATCGTAATCTAGAACATCTAAGAACTGCCCGCAAACTAAATCAGAGGCAGCAACGTTGGGCTTTATTCTTCGAACGTTTCGACTTCCAGATTCATTATGTGACCCCAGCCCAGACCAAGCAAGCAGACGCCCTGTCACGTAAACCGGAATACGCTGCAGGACGCAAGGAGACCTTTGAATCCCAACTATTACAACCCGGGAACTTTGCCACGCTCACAGTGGGGAACACCAAATCCATTCCCATTGGTTCAACTTCCTCTACTCCAGGACCCCTCTGTGCTCAAGAAATCAGGGCTAGTCAGCAAGCAGATGCCTGGGCGCAGGACCAACTTCGCCAAGGTCTGCATTTTCCCTTTTCGCTTAAGGATGGGCTGCTTTGCTATAGAAATCATGTTTATATCCCACCCGGACCGGGCAGGGAAAAAGCGCTTCGTCTGTGTCATGATTGCAAACCAGCAGGACACTTCGGACTATTTAAAACCATGCATCTGATCCTAAGGGATTTTTGGTGGCCCAAGATCCGCAAGGATGTGGAAAAATATGTCAACACCTGCCCAGTATGCCAGCGCTCCAAGATAAGAAGGGAGAAGCCCTCAGGGCTTTTACACCCCCTTCCTACCCCATCTCGCCCATGGGAAATAATTTCTGCGGATTTCATCACTGACCTACCACCTTCCTGTGGATTCACCACGATCTTAGTGGTGGTGGACCTTTTCACCAAGTTAGCCCATTTCATTCCCTGCGAAGGCCTCCCCACGGCCAAAGAGACTGCGGATCTATTCCTTCAACATGTTTTCAGACTACATGGATTGCCCAAGAGTTTAGTCACAGACCGTGGATCTCAATTCACCTCTCGTTTTTGGAAGGCGCTACAAAAACTATTGGGCATAGACTCTCGCTTATCTTCAGCTCATCATCCCCAAACAGATGGGCAAACGGAGCGCACCAATGCCACTTTGGAGCAGTATCTTCGCTGTTATGTAAACTACCAACAGGACAATTGGGCTTCTCTGTTACCACTGTCTGAGTTTGCCTACAACAATGGAGTTCAAGCTTCTACAAAAGAAACGCCGTTCTTTGCAAACTACGGCTTCCATCCACGTTTCTTTCCCCCTGTCATTGAAACTTCAGAAGTTCCCGCAGCAGAGGATTGGCTGCAGGAACTCACAGCGGTGCAACAACTTTTGCTCCAGCAACTGGACCAAGCCAAGGAGGACTATAAACACCACGCTGACAAACACCGCCAGCCGGGCCCCGAAATCAAGGTAGGAGATCGGGTTTTTCTGTCCACTCGCTTTCTGCCCTCCCACCGCCCTTGCCGGAAGTTAGATGCCCGTTTCATTGGCCCCTATCCAGTGGTGGCGCAATTAAACCCCGTGACTTTCAAACTCCAACTTCCGCGTTCAATGCGCATTCACCCAGTGTTTCACCGTTCCCTGCTCCTTCCGGCGGATGGTGTGCGTCCTGATACAGACCAACCGGCCCCCCCTCCTGTTTTGATGAATGGGGAGGAGGAGTTCGAGGTTGAGGACATTTTGGATTCTCGCTTTCACCGCCGCCGCCTACAATATCTCATTGACTGGGTGGGTTTTGGCCCTGAGGAACGCTCTTGGGAAGACGCCTCCACAGTCCATGCTCCTGAGCTAACCCGTCGCTTCCATCAGACCTATCCCGCCAAGCCGCGACCTCGCGCCTCGGGGAGAGGTCCCCAGTTTGGGAGGGGCCTTGAGGAGGGGGATAGTGTGATGACCCATGGGCCTTGTAGTCCTGCTCAGGACATTGTAATTCCTGATGAAGATGAAAACTTGGGTTTTTTACCTTCCCAGTCTGAACTGGATTCCTCTCAGCCAGATCTTTCCCAGGCAGATCTGGGAACCTTGCACCTGCAAGAAAGTTGTCTCCCAGAAGTATGTCAAACAAGCCCAGAGCCTACTTCTCCCGTGTTCTTGCGCCGGGAGTTTTGTAAACAACAGAGAAGTTTGGAATCAGCTTCGCGCAGGAGTGCGAGGATTGCAGCTAAGAATGTAGCCAATTAAGACTGCTTCTCGTGAGAATCTTTAAGGAGTTTAACATCTGGTCTCAGAGTTTAGCTTTCGTTTCTGATTCCCAGAGAACTGCTTCGGTGGGAAAGTTAGACTCTATATAGGTGTTTTACCCGCGTAGTAACTTCGCGGAGTCAATTCGTCAGCCTACGGAGCGAGTTGTGTCTGGACAGCGCGCTCCGATTCAAGCCTCGCTCCTGCTCAAGCCTTGCCTTGCTATCCAGCCTTCGCCTTGCTTCCCAGCCTTTGTTTATCTACGGACTTTGCCTTGCTTCCCAGGACCAATCCTTGCCTTGTCCCACGGATTTTACCAAGTTATTCCACGGACCTTGTTCTTGTTCCTAGTTACCTTGTTCCACGTTTTAAGCCTTGTTTCAAGTATCAAGTTATTTCCTAGCCTTGCTCAAGTTTATGGACTAAAGGACCTTGTCATCTCCCCTCACTTTGCCTGGCAAAGTGAGTGTTTCGGTTATTGGATTACAACTTTGGACCATAATATCTCTTATTGGACATTGCTTTTTTGGACTAATTTTGACCTTTCCTGAAAGGTCCGCTTCTGAACTAACTTTTACATTTGTTTTTATTAACCTTATATATTTCCTTAATAAAGATATTAGATAGAATCTGGCCTCTGCGTATGGTTATTGGTGCTCTGTAGCCTGGGTCGTGACAATATTTACATAAAGCTCAAATTTAAGATAAGACTGTCCAACTCTGATCCAATCATTATTCTCATTTTCTTCAATGTAAATGTGCTTATGTATCCTTTTAGTAATAATAGAGTAAAATAATACATGTAATAATAATAATAATAAATACAGGAAAATAACAAATGTAATAATAATAATATCAGAGTGAAATAATAAATGTACAGTAGAGTCTCACTTATCCAACATAAACGGGCCAGCAGAATGTTGGATAAGCGAATATGTTGGATAATGAGGGATTAAGGAAAAGCCTATTAAACATGTAATTAGGTTATGATTTTACAAATTAAGCACCAAAACTCCATGTTATACTACAAATTTGACAGAAAAAGAAGTTCAATATGCAGTAATGCTATGTAGTAATTACTATATTTACGAATTTAGTACCAAAATATCACAATGTATTGAAAACATTCACTACAAAAATACGTTGGATAATCCAGAATGTTGGATAAGTGAGACTCTACTGTAGTTAGAGTTCAATTCACTCTTTTGCGACTTGTTATAACAATATTATAATTGCACAGTATGTTGCAAGTAGTTGTCTTCTTTTTCTTTTTTGCATATGAGGAGAAGGTTGGTAAGTAGAAATGAAGGAAGTCTCTGATAAGAGAAATGTTTGTTGTGTCCTTAAAGGGATGCACGACAAAGAGTCCCGGATTTTTCTTCTTCTTTGTTTTGGTTCAAGCCCTTCTTCAGGTTTAAGGCCAATTGGGTTGCAGAGACTCTATATTCTCCTTGAATTCTCATTCCTACATAAATATCAACAGACAAAAAACAATAGATATGCCAAAAGGCACCCACTAACACAGAACGAAGGCTAAATAATGATATTATGAATGTCAACGAATAAAACATGGATATGATTACTTATGCATATACAGTAGAGTCTCACTTATCCAACACTCGCTTATCCAACGTTCTGGATTATCCAACACATTTTTGTAGTCAATGTTTTCAATATATTGTGATATTTTGGTGCTAAATTCATAAATACAGTAATTACTACATAGCATTAATGTGTAATGAACTACTTTTTCTGTCAAATTTGTTGTATAACATGATGTTTTGGTGCTTAATTTGTAAAATCATAACCTATTTTGATGTTTAATAGGCTTTTTCTTAATCTCTCCTTATTATCCAACATATTCACTTATCCAACATTCTGCTGGCCCGTTTATGTTGGATAAGTGAGACTCTACTGTATTATGAATGTCAACGAATAAAACATGCATATGATTACTTATGCATATACAGTAGAGTCTCACTTATCCAACACTCGCTTATCCAACGTTCTGGATTATCCAACACATTTTTGTAGTCAATGTTTTCAATATATTGTGATATTTTGGTGCTAAATTCATAAATACAGTAATTACTACATAGCATTACTGTGTACTGAACTACTTTTTCTGTCAAATTTGTTGTCTAACATGATGTTTTGGTGCTTCATTTGTAAAATCATAACCTAATTTGATGTTTAATAGGCTTTTCCTTAATGCCTCCTTATTATCCAACATATTCGCTTATCCAACATTCTGCCGGCCCGTTTATGTTGGATAAGTGAGACTCTACTGTATGAGTAAAAGCTTAACCCTGCATTATATGCTTTAAGCAGCAGAGTAATTAAAACTCAAACTGCTTTGTTATATGAACACATACTTGTGAGAATTTAATCCTGAAATATCTATTTTAGAAACACTACACTGCTACGTGTCAATATTTTGGTGGATATATATGCATAATATTACTGTGACTTAACAGACACAACCTTTGTTTACCTCCTTTATACTCATTTCAAATGATGCACAAGCCACAAGGAAGGCAGATATGGTACCGAAGGGTGATCAATTAAGACATTAAGTATTTTCCAACACATGGCCGCATTTGCATTTCCACCCAGTAAGCTGGCCATCAGCTCATTTTCAGGGGAGCATGGCCTACTTCAACTAAATCCTCAGATCAAAGCAAAAATGTCCGCTTGCATTTCCTCCTCCGAAAAGAGATGCTAATTTAGAGCCCTTAATGTGAGGTGATGAGAGACTCCTTCAATTAACTGAATTCTGTATCTCCGGAAAATAATAATAATAACAATAATAATAATCACCAAAGAGGAGATACAAAGAGAGTCAGGCTGGAAAGGCAGAAATGCTCATTAAACCGAAAAGGTCCGGCATTCATTACCTGTCGCATCTGGGGCTAAATGCTGGAAATGCAGCCCATCAAAGGGCTCGTGCGCCCCTCTCTCGCTCCGTGTAATGGGTTAAATTGGAAATATAATCTAATTAAAATATTAGACGCAAGCAAATAGCTCTTTGATACCCTTCTAAAGGTTTCATTAAAAAATGGGTTCTCGAGCTTCGTAGGAGGGGGATTATCACTTTTAATCAGAGTAACAACATGTTTTAGGAGCATAATCAGACATGCTTCAAAGTGGTGCCACCTCGGTGGGTTTGTTTTCGATTGGAGGAATGGCTCTTAATGGATGAAATACAGTTGCATATACAGGAGAGTCTCACTTATCCAACATAAACGGTCCGGCAGAACGTTGGATAAGCAAAAATGTTGGATAATAAGGAGGGATTAAGGAAAAAGTAAGTAGTAAGTACAAGTTTATTTGCATAACGCCCTCTCTCCCAAAAGGGACTCAGGGCGGTTTCCAATATAAACCTATTAAAAAAGCCTATTAAACGTCAAATTACTTTATGATGTTGCAAATTAAGCACCAAAGACATCATGTTTTACAACCAAAATCAAAGTAAAAATAGTTTAATAGATAAAAATTATAATAAACTAGCTGTGCCCGGCCACGCGTTGCTGTGGCGAAGTATGGTGGTATGGGAAATACCTGACGGAGCTTAGCCTTCTAACTGGCAGCAATTGGATGAAAGCAATTCTTCCTCTCCCTTTAATTAGGACTTTATTTTTCTTTTGTTGTTGTTGTATGAACGTAGAGGCATGGATGAGGGGTTGTGCTGCCAAGATTAGTGTTTCTGGGATGTGTAGTTTTGTTGTTTTGTCCTAGGCCGAAATTTCATTACCCCTTTATATATATAGATAGGGGGAGAAGCTGCTTCATCATCCACTGTGACACCGAGTCCTTGATGGATACTTCCTCATTCCAAACGCTACTAGACGATTTTTATGGTGTCGTAAATTAGTTAAATTAGCCCTCCCCACATAAGCAGTACCTAAATTTTCCTACTTGATAGATGCAAGTATCTTGCTTAGGTCAACAACGAGCAGGACTTTTTTTTTAATGGTTGGGTGCTCACTCCGACATGGGCTGGCTTCGAACTCATGACCTCTTGATCATAGTGATTTATTGGGGCTGATTAATCAGGCCCAGAGGGTTTTTAATAATCTATCCCGTTTTTATTACGATTTTACCATTTATGTGTTTTAAATGCAATTTTTTATCCTGTATTTTTGTCTTAATTGATATATTGTATTACTGTTTTATCTTTTTATAGTGTGATTTGTATTATGTTGCTTATGTTTTGTTCTATGTTGTTTGGACCTCTGCCTCTCCCCACGGGGAGATGGTGGCGGGGTATAAATAAAGTTTTATTATTATTATTATTGACACAACGATGTTGTATGACACAGCAAACAAGATAGACATGCTGGATTTCGTTTCACAAAACCACAAGTCGAACACTTCCCAAGTGTCTAGGACTGTGTGATGTATTATTATTATTATTATTATTATTATTATTATTATTATTATTATTATTATTATTATTGCAGTTGGCTACTAACCAGCTGCGCCACAGCCCGGCCCCAGGATTCCATAAGATACAGGCCTGGTAATTAAATTAGAATCAAAGTGCTGTAATTGTTGTCATAATTTGGTTGTTTCCCAGATTATATATCTGTTCATTTGTCCAACTGTTGATCCATCGTCTGTCTGTCCGCCTATCCGTATCTTTCTCTTTCATTTCATATTCCTATTCCATTCATGTTTTGTGTCCTTTCCTTTTTGCCTTCCAAAATATTCAAAGAAATTGCATTCGCTCCTTGAGCTGATGAGATTTTCCCACTTGTGATCCCAAAAATATTGTTTCGAAGGAAAGAAACGGAGCCAGGCCATTCCGTATTAAACTCTTTTATTATCAACAATAAAATCTGACCAAAAAAATAAGTGAGATTGTGCAAACAATGTGGGAAATTATTCTGTTTTGAAAGTTCATGAGGCTCATCATTAAACAATTCTCCTCCAACGGTCCAGATGTTGGATCCCGCTTTCCGTGTCCAGATTAGGGAACACAACACTGGGCAACTCATACGATATGGAGGGTCTTGAACGCTGCTACGACTTGCTTCTCCTTCTCGTGCCTGTTTTGCAGCGATTCCAGAGACACAATGGGAGGGAGATTCTCTCCGTTTAAAGTGCGGGCCAAATGTCTTTCCTCTTTGGGCTCTTGTTCCAGCGGTGGCCTCGACACAAACAGCTTGGGTTTGGGGATGGTCTTGGCATACTCCAGGGCCTCCAAAGACACAAAAAACAAGAGATTTCATTGAGCTTTCCTGTGAAAACCAGATCCACAAACAATGGCAGGGGCGGTGGAAAATTTGCTCCTAGGCCGACTCTAAAATTTCATGGAACTATCCAAGGTGCTGAAACACATTCCCCCAAATGGCTCACTACCGGTAGTTCTGATAACTCATTTAAAATTTGGATTAAAATGAGGAATAGATTCCACACCTCGTTAATAATAATAATAATAATAATAATAATAATAATAATAATAATAATAATAATAATACACTTTATTTATACCCCGCCACCATCTCCCCACGGGGACTCGGGGCAGCTCACATGGGGCAAGGCCCGAATAGCACAATTTACAAAAACAATAGCATAAATACATTGAACAATATACAATAAAAATAAAAATAAAACACAGTAAGACAATAAAACAAGAGTTAATACAACAGTAGTAATATCAATCAACCACCAAGTGCAATTCAGTCGACTTCATTGGTGGGGAGGACTGCAGCAGCAATATAAAAATAACATAAACACCGAAATAAAAGGGACCTAATAAAATTCAGGATAGAGTTATAATGTCAACTGAGGCTGGTCATCCAGTGACTGTTAATATGGAAGCCACCCACAGCCATTGTCAACAAAAATATATAAAGTAATTATAAGGTAAAAGGTTTTCCCTTGATGTTAAGTCCAGTTGTGACCGATTCTGCGGGTTGGTGCTCATCTCCATTTCTAAGCTGAAGAGCCGGCGTTGTCCGTAGACACCTCCAAGGTCATGTGGCCATTGGCATGACTGCATGGAGTGCCGTTACCTTCCCGCCGGAGCGGTACCTATTCATCTACTCACATTGGCATGTTTTCGAACTGCTAGGTTGGCAGAAGCTGGGGCTAACAGCGGGCACTCATTCCACTCCCGGGATTTGAACCTGGCACCTTTTGGTCTGCAAGTTCAGCAGCTCAGCGCTTTAACACACTGAGCCACCAGAGTTATATATCCACAGAACTATAAACCTCCCTTACTTAGTTTCCAATGTACCTCACAACCTCTGAGGATACCTGCCATAGGTGTGGTGAAACGTCAGGAGAGAATGCTTCCGGAACATGGCCATACAACCCGGAAAACTCTCAACAACCCAGTGATGTGAGTTTTCCGGGCTGTATGGCTATGTTCCAGAAGCATTTCTTTCCTGACGTTTCACCCACATCTATGGCAGGCATCCTCAGAGTTTGTGAGGTCTGTTGGAAACTAGGCAAGTGGGGTTTATATATCTGTGGAAATTGTGGAATAATGTCCAGAGAGGGAGAAAGAACTTTTTTCTCTTTGAGGGAAGTGTGAATGTTGCAATTGGCCAGCTTGATTAGCCCTGAATGTCCTTTCAGCCTCAAAACCTGGCTGCTTCCTGCCTGGGGGAGTCCTTTATATATCTGTGGAAGTCCCAGGGTGGGAGAAAGAACTCTTCTCTCTTGGAGGCAAGTGTGAATGTTGCAATTGGCCAGCTTGATAAGCATTTCATATCCTCTCAGCCTCAAAACCTGCCTGCTTCTTGCCTGGGGGAGTCCTTTATATATCTGTGGAAGGCCCAGGGTGGGAGAAAGAACTCTTGTCTGTTTGAGGCAAGTGTGAATGTTACAAGTAACCAGCTTGGTTAGCACTGAATGGGCTTGCAGCTTCAAAGTCTAGCTGCTTCCTGCCTGGGGGAATCCTTTGTTGGGAGGTATTAGCTGGCCTTGATTGTTTCATGTCTGGAATTCCCTGTTTTCAAAGTGTTGCTCTTTATTTACTGTCCTGATTTTAAAGTTTGTAAAATACTAGTAGCCAGATTTTATTCATTTTCATGGTTTTCTCCATTCTGGCTCCCAGTATTTTTTTTTAAAAAAAAATTCTAAAATCAGGACAATAAATAAAGAACCTGCCTAGTTTCCAACAGACTTCACAACCTCTGAGGAGGCCTGCCATAGATGTGGGTGAAATGTCTGGAGAGAATGCTTTTGGAACATGGCCTTACAGCCTGGAAAACTCACACTTGACAAAGTTTTGTCTCTTTCAAGTGGTGGGAAGAATGCTAAAACTTTCTTCCATGTCATCTCCATACTCTACTTGATAGCAACGCAGTGGTGAGAACTAGAAGTGGGAAAATATACTTTTTTGGAACCGCAACTTGTGGCCACCGACTTCACTGATTTAACTGTCAATGCTCCTTTCTATAGACTCCTGGACTTTGTGGTTTGGGATGGGATACTTAAAATTCTTTGAACCGTACCTCCTCGAACAGCTGTCAAACTACAAATTTGGGGAACCATGACAGTTAGTATCAAAGTGATACAATTGTGTGGTGTGGATATATTCTTCGACACCATTTTAACTGCCATGGGCTTTGGAAAAAATGCAACCATTAGCCAGTGGTATTCTGGCTTTAAAAGTCCAGGTTGTATAGAACAACACAGTGTTCTGATAATAGCGAAAGGAAAAAAAAAGTCTGATTAGCCCCATCTTCTCTCCCTTTTTCTAGAGTTCTATTTCTTTTGCAGCTTGTTTCACCTTTTTCCTCGACAGGGTCGATTTGTTTTCTGGTTTTGCCAGTGTTTTGCGTGTGCTTGCAATGTTCTTCAAGTTGTGCTCCTTAACGTGCTTGGCATATTCCTTTTGCTGCTTTATCTTTTCAGACTGTCAAAAGAAAACAGAGGGTTAACACCTCTGATATTAGTGTGAGGCCTGGCAATAAATGGAGAGAGAAGCATAGTGGACAAACTGGTGGCAATTGGCCGGGGACTGGGTTTTTAAAATCTTGGCTCAGCAGCGTGGAGCTCAGTGGAGAGCAATAGTCAAATCACAATTTTTCAGCCTGATTTACTTTAAAATATTGTTTTAAGAAAAACCATGGGTTGGTGAGCTTTTATGTTAGCAAGGTGTTAAATGAACTCTAGTTTTTTTAAAAAAAAATATTAATTATTTGAAACAAACAATTTAATATACAATCAGAAAATATATTCAAAAATAAGGAAACTTGTCTAGATCTGTGTTCAAATGGCAACTTGTGCAAAGTAAGTACAACATACTTTACCATTCACTCAAATTCAAGACATTTGCAGCACTTTATCAGCTACCTCATGTTTGAAAATTCATACCTTGCACTTTATCCAGTCCGTTTTTTAATAACTTTTCTGTGTTTTAATCATGTTTATTAAGTTTGCTATTTTACCTGTATATGTTAATGTTAGATTTTATAATTGCACATGTTTTTGTTCATTTGATGTGTTTTATATTGTAACTGTTTTTATCTTGGTTCGACCCTTGTAAGCCACCCCGTGTTCCTTCGGGGAGATGGAGGCAGGATATAAAATAAAGTTGTTGTTGTTGTTGTTGTTGTTGTTGTTATTATTATTATTATCATTATTATTATTATTATTATTATTAATAATTTCCAAAGCAAATTCCAGGCAAACTATTCCTAACTAGAGTTATTGATCACTATGTTTTAGGAAAAACTGTTTTCATCTGGATAATAGCAATAGTGCCACCAGTTTTAATCCAATCTCTATAAGAACTATGCAAGGTAACAAATCTATCTTGCATAGTTCCTACAGAGATTGGCTGGGCTGTGGCGCAGTTGGTTAGTAGCCAGCTGCAATAAATCATTACTGACCGGGAGGTCATGAATTCGAAGCCCAGGTCGGATTGAGTGCCCAACCATTAAATAGCCTAGCTCGTTGTTTACCTAAGCAACCCAAAAGACAGTTGCATCTGTCAAGTAGGAAATTTAGGTACCGCTTTATGCAGGGAGGCTAATTTAACTAATTTACAGCACCATAAAATTGCCAGCAGCACGCAGAAAGGAATGAGGAAGTACTACCATCAAGGACTCGGTGTCATAGTGGATGATGAAGCAGCAGCTCCCGCTGTGGCCGGAATCGAGCATACCCTCATGAAGCTGGAAAATGTTAAATTGCCTCTGTGTCTGTCTATATATGTCGTATGTCTAATGGCATTGAATGTTTGCCATGTATATGTACATTGTGATCAGCCCTGAGTGAGAAGGTGAGAAGGGCGGAAAATAAAAATAAATCAATATTTTGTATGCATAGATAACAAAAATGCAGGCTTTATGGAAATTGCTTCTTCGCTGTGGGTCTATTTATTTCAATTTCAGCAGACAGCCGAGGCTAATGAAAAATAAACCAGCTTTAAAACATCCAAGTTCAACTCTTGTTAGGTTGTCATTGTTATATTGGTGCTATCTCCTTAGAATAAGGTGGAAAGGCAGCCCAGATAAAACGCTACCATATGTATCCTTAGAACTTGTTTCAAAATTGCCTACAGTAAAGTGAGGATGGGAGGAAGTTTTCTTTCCGAGTCTTTTTCGGATGATTGGCCTCATCTTCTTCTGGGCCCAGTAATACCTGATGCTTCCAAACAGGGCATAATGTGCATTCGGCTACTCTGCCGATGCATTTGCTCCGCCGTGTTTACTTTCATTTTTCCCCCTTCTGCGATAAAGCCAGGCCATCTGAATTCACAGGGGCAGCTCAATTGCATTAAAGTAATGCACACTTGAACCAGCCGGAAGAGAATAAACTTGGGTGTACTTATCTGCAATTGGAATTCTCCGCAGGTGAGTACCAACTAATGGATACCTTTTGCCGAGGGGCGAAAAGAAAACCGTGGCTTGAAAA
This sequence comes from Anolis carolinensis, assembly GCF_035594765.1. Classification (NCBI taxonomy): domain Eukaryota; kingdom Metazoa; phylum Chordata; class Lepidosauria; order Squamata; family Anolidae; genus Anolis; species Anolis carolinensis. The sequence goes on from NW_026943819.1 coordinate 25,735,020, forward strand.
TGTGATCCGCTCTGAATGTGATGGACACACATTTATTTACGTCACAAACCCACACAGAATGGAAATGGAGCAAAAGGCCCAGAGCTTGGGAAAAGGACATTTTTGGACTAAATCTACCAGTCAACATGCCACTGGCTGTGGGAGCTTATGAGCTATCATCCGCCACTCAAAAAAGGGGATGTAATCAAGTTTAACTGTTACTTTATGTCTATGTGCCAACCTGAGATATTAGGATATAGATTTTGAATCAATTAAGTTTTCCTTTGGGGCATTCTTCTGGTTACCCTTGTCTTTGCAAATAAATTGGTTTAATTGTGGGAGGTCTCCCATTCTGCATAAAAGGTGACATTAAGTCTAGTCGTGTCTGATTTTGGGGGTTGGTGCTCATTTCCATTTCTAAGCTGAAGAGCCAGCATTGTCCGCAGACACCTCCAAGGTCATGTGGTCACTGGCATGACTGCATGGAGTGCTGTTACCTTCCCGCCGGAGCAGTACCTATTGATCTACTCACATTTATTTATTATTATTTATTTACAGCATTTATATTCTGCCCTTCTCACCCCGAAGGGGACTCAGGGCGGATCACATTACACATATAGGCAAACATTCAATGCCTTTTAACATAGAACAAAGACAGACAAACATAGGCTCCAAGCGGGCCTCGAACTCATGACCTCCTGGTCAGTGTGATTCATTGCAGTGATTCATTGCAGCTGCTCTCCAGCCTGCACCACAGCCCGAGCCCATTTGCATGTTTTCAAACTGCTAGGTTGGCAGAAGCTGGGGCTAACGGTGAGAGCTCACCCTGTTTCCGCTGTTCCAACTGCTAACCTTTCAATTAGCAAGTTCAGCAGCTCAGCGGTTTAACCCACTGCACCACTTCGGGGGCCTACATTCTGCATATAATCCATCATATCCGTAATATGGCATTTGGATAGAGACTGCAAATGTTATTTCCCCCCCACTATAAAAACCCAAAATATAACACTTTAGTCCCAAAAATGGTGACACTTCCATTATTGTCCATCCTGGATATATATATTATCCTGTTTTATATATTTTATATGTTATAGCCTTTCATTGTTTAAACACTCAATGGAGCGATCTGCAATTGCTCCTACTAGGCATTATATTGTTTTAAAAGGTTGGAATTTTAAACATGTTTGCTAATTGCTGTTATATTGGTTTCTTGTATTTTGTATTATGTATATGTATTAATTGTCTTTATGATGTGTCTGAGTCCTTATCGGAGATATAAATAAAGTTTAGTTGTTGTTGTTGTATACGAATCATGGGGCCAAGGCCTACAGTATCTGGAGCAGGCATGGACAAACTTTGGCTCTCTAAGTGTTTTGGACTGCAACTCCCACAATTCCTAACAGCCGGTAAGTTGAAGTCCAAAACACCTGGAGAGCCGAAGTTTGCCCTGGTCTACACTGCCATATAATCCAGTTCAAATCAGATAATCCAGGATCAGATCCTGGGCTATGGCAGTGTGGAAGAGCCTGATTTTCAATCATGGTTACATTTGTATCCCATGTTTCCTCCAAATTGGAACTCAATGGCAATTTTAAAAGGATACAATTCAAAACAACCTGAAAATAGCATCCAGGTCTTTGCAACAAGTGACTTTTAAGTGAGCAAAACAAAGCAAAAACTTTGAAACAATATATAAATTGTTTAATCCACCACAATTTCCTTCCCCTTACCTCTGCTTTGTTGCTATATTTCAGGCCTTTGCTCCTGGACGGCGGGTTATAAATGTTCCAGCCCATGTCTGAGTTTATAAACCTCTTCTGCCCCTCATTGCTATTCCCTCTGCCAAGCAGTTACAAATATAATCTTTTGAAATGCCACACATGCCACTTACTTTCTCTTTGATTCCCTCATAGTCAGGTCCAAGGCCTCCAAGCTTCACATCCATCTTCACGTAGCCTTTTGTCCTGGAACCCTAAATGGACAGTTATAATAAAGTTTTGCCTCTTATGTAAACAGCAAATTGTTCTTTTTTGACTATGCCAATAAAAAATTGATTACAAACAGAGAGATAAATCAAAAGAACTGGAGCAAAGCTGGGAAAACCTCTGCTTTTCCACATATTTTGTACTATATACCTCATCATCTCACCACTGATGGTACTTGTAGTCCAAAACATTCATAAGGATAGGCAACAACTAGTTGACCAATGGTGGCTAGTGGTTCTCATAGTTGTGTATCTACAATGAATTTGGTTTTGGCTTCAGTCCTGACTTTAAAGGAGCTGTCCAAGGTTCTGGATCTACTCTGGGGACAGAGTTCAGCATTTTGGAGAGCTGCTCTCAAATTTAGATCCATGACCTCCAAATATTAGTGTTCCAGAAGTCTCAGTGGCCTTGGTCAATGGTCTGGGATTCTGGGAACTGAAGTCCAACATATCTGGAAGATAAGCATTGAGAAAACACTGTTTTGGACTAAAGCCCATCTGAAGCAATGGAAGATATCCTGTTCTACTGCCAGTATTATAACAATATTCATTCTCAACTTGTAGAGCCAATCATGGAAAAGTTCTCAAGATGATCCAGTAGTTTTATACTTCCCTTCTTTTAGATTCTTCTAAAGCAGTGGTTCTCAAACTGTAGGTCCCCAGGTATCCTGGCAATTGTATACGGATTTACTGAGTCCTGCTACTTGGTTTTAAATGTTTGGTTATGTGTTGTATGATTATCTGTTTTATGCACTTTGTTATGTTTAAAATGTTTTAATTGCTGTATGTTTTAACTGACTGTATGTTTCCCGATATGCTGGTCCGAGTCCCCTGAGGAGATAGGACGGTATATAAATAAAGTTTTATTATTATATATTATTATTATATATTTATTTATTTATTTATTTACAGCATTTATATTCCACCCTTCTCACCCCGCAGGGGACTCAGGGCGGATCACATTACACATATAGGCAAACATTCAATGCCTTTTAACATAGAACAAAGACAGACAAACATAGGCTCCGAGCGGGCCTCGAACTCATGACCTCCTGGTCAGAGTGATTCATTGCAGTGATTCATTGCAGCTGCTCTCCAGCCTGCACCACAGCCCAAGCTCTACAACTCCCAGAAATTGAAGGAGTTGAAGGCCAAAACATCTGGAGACCTACAGGTTGAGAACCATTGTTCTAAAGCATCTGTACTGAAGGCTAGCATGTCTTACCAGGAATAATTTGTCAAATCCCATCAAGACTCTTTCTAACCGTAGTGAACACCATGAGGTGTTGATTTAGAAGCTGCTCATTGAACTTTGGTGCTTATTTCTAACTTATGGCAACCCTAAGGCTATCAAGAAGACTTGAGCGTCAATCTACTCTTCTTCTGCAGAACTAAAATTATTTACTACCAAGTATTCCTTCCATAACATTGTGCTCTTTTAGATTTCTCTTAGAACAATTTATGTCACTGATTAGAAATCCATTCAAGTTTTTATTATTTTATTTATTTATTTCCAATATTTCTATCCCGCCCTTCTCACCCGAAGGGACTCAGGGCGGCGTACAATTGGCAACAATTCAATGCCGACACATCATTAAAAGAAACAGCATATAAAATCTATTACAAATAGTTAAATACAGTATAAAATAAAAAAACACATGGTTAAAATCCATTCATCCAATATCCTCGTGCTTTATCCATACATCAGTCTGGATTGTCTTTGTCTTTTATTCGTTAAAAGCCTGAGCACATAGCCATGTTTTAAAGGCTTTTCTAAGGCTTTATTACAGAATATCAACCTTCAGGAGGATGAGAGATACCGGCCCTAGATCCTAGGATCTGATCCCAGGTTTTCTGCTTTAAACTGGATTAAATGAGTCCCCACAACCAAGGAATCTGGGATAAATGGAAAACCTGGGATCCAGATCCTGTCTGGAAGGGCCTGGGGAGGATTGTGGAAGGAGGACCTGTCTTCAAAGATGCATCATGAATTGTGTTTACTGCCTGACTCTGGGAAAGTCTTGAGAAAGCGACATGTTAAGGCCATTATTCCTGTCTGCCCCCACCCCAAAAAGGACATGGATAACAGCTTGAAAATAAGGAGGAGAGAAAGGGAAGGAAATGTGCCCTGCAGTTACAGATCTAATCCAGTTAATTCCTTCTGAAGGGCAGTCACGCAGCAATCCACAAAACGCCACTGAGTCAGTGCACAGTAACAATTATTCCAGCTTAATCTGTCTGCTTTGAGGCCAGAAGCTAGCGTCTTAAAACATTTCAATTGGTCATGGGAGCACGAAGCTGTTTTTCAGCCATTCTGTCACACTAGTATAATATACTTTCTGTGCAGAAACTGGATGCAACCTCAAAAAGAGAGAGGCAAGTACCCAAGAGAAAGTGAACACAGGTTTGGTGCAAGAAGGGTGAGAATAGACTCAAGCAAACAAACCAACCCTACATCACTCAATGACGTTGAGTTGACTTTTTTGGAAATGGAGGGGAGTATTGACTTGATGACTAAAATTTGCAGGACAAGGAGACTTGTAATTTGACTTCCTGCTGATTTATATAAAAGGTAAAGGTTTCCCCTGACGTTAAGTCCAGTCATTTCTGACTCTGGGGGTTGGTGCTCATCTCTATTTCTAAGCCGAAGAGCCGGCGTTGTCCGTAGACACCTCCAAGGTCATGTGGCCGGCATGATTGCATGGAGCGCACTTACCTTCCCACCGGAGCGGTACTTATTAATCTACTAACATTTGCATGTTTTCGAACTGCTAGGTTGGCAGGAGCTGGAGCTAACAGCGGGCACTCAAGCCGCTCCCAGGATTTGAACCTGGGACCTTTCGGTCTGCAAGTTATTTATTTATTTACAGCATTTATATTCCGCCCTTCTTACCCCGAAGGGGACTCAGGGCGGATCACATTATACATATAGGCAAACATTCAATGCCTTTTAACATAGAACAAAGACAAGATAAACATAGGCTTCGAGCGTGCCTCGAACTCATTACCTCCTGGTCAGAGTGATTCATTGCAGTGATTCATTACAGCTGCTCTCCAGCCTGGGCCACAGTTCAGCAGCTCAGCACTTTAATGCACTTCACCACCAGGAAGAAGTGTATTTGATAACTCTTTCCAAAAGTAGCAGCTTCAAGATGAAATAAAAACCAACTGTGACATGACAAACCATTTGGCGGGAAGCCTTAGCATTGAACTGTTGTGTTGTTAAAGTGCAAAGTATGGAACCCTGCGCAGACGGTCGGTCAATGCGACTTAAGCAATGTGCAGTCATTGAATTTTTGACAATAGAAGTTGTCACCCCAAAGGAGACTCATCAGAGAATGCAAGCTGTTTATGGGGATTGTGTTGATGTGAGTCCTGTGTGTCATTGGGCGAGTAAGTTTAAAGATGTTGAGGTGGGAACATCTGACTTGCGCGACAAACAAAGAGTTGGACGTCCTGGGACAGCAACCACCTAGTTTCACAAGCAAAAGGTTGACAGATGGATTCCTTGTATCACTCAGAGAGAAATTTCAAGCATCATTGGCATTTCACAAGAACGCGTGAGCCACATTATTGCTTTGCTTGGCTACTGGAAGATCTGTGCACAATGGGTACCCAGGATTCTGATGCCTGAAATGAAAGCGCACAGACTTTAAATTTGCCAGGAACTCCTCTCGCATTACAAGAATGAAGGTGATGCCTTTCTCCTTTGGGGTGACACCTTCTGCTGTCAAGAATTAAATGACATTGCTTAAGTCGCATTGACCGACCGTCTGCGCAGGGTTCCATACTTCGCCCTTTAACAACACAACTGTTCAATGCTAAGGCTTCCCGCCAAATGGAACTAACTGTAGAGGAGAGTCTACTGAACATACTTGCCGCATACCAGTTCTGCCATCTGTTGAGGCGTTACGAAGGTGGAGGCATTACTTTTCATTCAACCCTCATACCAGTAGATCCAGCTCCATTTTCTGCCCACTTTGATGTCCTCCAAGCATACCTTTTTATTCTCCTTTTCCTTCCTTTCCTTGTGTTTTTCCATCTGAAGCAAGTAGCCTTCGGAGTTGCTGCGGCTCAGAACCGGCTGGCTTTCTTCGCAGCTCTCCGTGTTGAGCCGCGAGTCACTATCCCCTCTCTGTATGATGGCTGGAAACATGCTAGCAAACTGGTTTCCAGAGAGGTGGGCATCTGCCAGTTGAGAGATCTCCTGGTGACGCCGCTCCGCCGCCTGGATGAGCCGAGTGGTCGGAGAAGGGGCTTCTATCAGGTCGCGAGCGGGTGGCTGGAATGGCCTCAAGAAACAACAGCAAATCAACCAACCCAAAAAAAGACAATGACAAGAAAGGAAATAATTGTTAGACCCACACAACTGGTCGTGTTGAGAATTCTTTATCCACCCACACCCATCAGACACTCTGCTGCTCATATTCTTCGTTCCTATTATCATTCTGGCCCATCTGACTTAGGTCCTGGATGTGTTTACTGTAACTCCCAGCAGGCTGGGTGAATACAATCAATGGTGAGATGTCATGGAGAGCCCACATTTCCAATAACATCAGAAAATCCACAATTGCCACCAGAATTTCCCTTATTCTCTCTAAATCCGCCCTAAAAACTCACATCTGGATTTTTCTACTCTACTTCAGACTTCTACAACCTTCGAAGTTGATCTTGTTTTAACAAATTGTGCCATTTCAAGTCTTTTTTAGTATTGTTTACAATTTTTTGTGCAAAAGAACACACTTTATTGAAAAAGTAGTACAAACAAGGCTGTTATTTTTGTCTCACAGCTGAGATTTGATCTATTTGGAGGACCTAAATTGAGAGATTAAAATAATTTAATTTGGGTGTGAATATATCACTGGCTTTCATTAATTACACTGTGTAATAAAATGTGAAAATTTCTCTGTTCCTCGTTTGGAAGTCTTATTTCCTGTTTAATGTACTTTATTTTGAAAGTAGTTGTTCTAATCCAGAAACTTTGTTTTTGTGACTGCCACTAACTAAGTTGAATTGGTCGGGACTCTATGAGATAGGAGCCCCAGCAGTTTAAACCACTGAGCTGTTGAACTTGCTGACCTAAAGGTTGGCTGTTCAAATCCAGGGAGTGGGATGAGCTCCCACTGTTAGCCCCAGCTTCTGCTTACCTAGCATTTCAAAACATGTAAATGTGAGTAGATCAATAGGTACCGCTTTGGTGGGAAGGTAACGATGCCCCATGCAGTCATGCTGGCCACATGACCTTGGAGGTGTCTATGGACAACACCCACTCTGTGGCTTAGACATGGAGATGAGCACCAACCCCCGGAGTTGGACACAACTAGACTTAATGTCAGGGAAAAACCATAATAATAATAATAATAATAATAATAATAATAATAATAATAACTTTATTCTTATACCCCGCCCCATCTCCCCGAAGGGACTCGGGGCGGCTTACATGGGGCCATGCCCGGGCACAAGAGCACAAAATCAAAACAAAAACAATAAGCAAATCAGCCAACAATAAAACATCAACATGGATAAAAACAGTCATAAAAGGTCAATATACAAAATAAAATGTTAAAATCATGAGTTGGATCAAAAGATCTGGGCCAAGGTGCAGAAAAAATGTCAAGTCATCAGGGTAGGGTAATTACACAATTACCTTTACCCTTACCTATGATATAATCATCCAAAAACTATAGCAAAATGTGCTGCAGGTTGTCCCACAAAAACAAAGTTTTTGCAATTTAATAAACATTTCCCATGTTTTTCTGATAGAACCAATTAGGAATGACATTTATAATGCAGAAACAAAACATATGTTGTATAGTGTTATCTGCTTTTTAAAACCATTTAAATCAAACTGCGTTCTTACCCCGAATGACCAGAAACATAGTTGCTTGGGTTTTTCTCTGTACGAATCAGGTTGGGATCCCAAGTTGAAGCTTCTTTGTTTACTGGACGTTGGAAGCCAGAGTGGTACGTAGACGAGAGACCTCCGTGCCCTAGGAAGTTCTGACGCTTGCCATGTCTAGCGAAAGACCGAGGCTCGGAAACAGTACGTCTATATGGGTCTCCGTAGCAGGGCCCAGAAGGGTTTTCAGGAGCATGTAGGGTCTCTTTCTTCTCCTCTTCTCCGGTACTTGGTGAATGAAGCCCTGGAAAGTTTTGGTATGAACTCGGCTGATGAGGATTCCTAGCAAAGGCTAAATTCATGGAACGTGGCTTGCTTCTCTGTTGAACATGGCAGGATGGGTCCGTAGGAAAGGAGTTATCTTCACTGGAAGTGAAGTGGGATGTAACTGATGGATCTGGGTAGAAAATCTGATGCAACAAAGGTCTTCTGTCTGGCTCCAGATCAGACACTTCTGTATAAGAGCTGGAATCTAGAAGAGCATTCTCAGATTCTACCATATTGTGACATCTGCCAAGCTTCCCTCTTAGTTCTACTCGGTCTTCCAATGGATGCTGGGCAGGGATTCTGCTCAAGGGGTTGCCTTCCAGGGATCTATCTTGGCTGGAGTTTGTTGTGCCCATCCCAGGCATTTTATCCAGGTGAGCCTGAAAGGAGCAAACCAATTCATTGTGGAAATTAAGCTTTGTACTCATTGTAGATAGGAACATTTTGGATACGTTGGCATGGAATGAAGACTAAGAAAATAACAAGACTTCACCTGGAACAACAAGGAAAATCAAGTGTGTTTTTATTTCAATTTTAATCGCATATTTTCTACTGTTTTTCCCAAAGACCTTGGAGTGGTATACCTGTCTGGTTTCCTTCACTACCACAACTTTATCTTCTCAACATACTGTGAAATGTAAGATATTGAGAGATAGTTACTGGCTCAAGGTAATACAGTGAGAACTTCATGTACACATTTGATCCTGTATTTCACAAGTCCTTGTCTAATACCATGAATATTATACCACATCAATGCTGACATTTTATGTGGTTCTAACACTACATCTACTTAGTTTCTTGTATTTAGTTATACAGTAGAGTCTCACTTATCCAAGCCTCGCTCATCCAAGCTTCTGGATTATCCAAGCCATTTTTGTAGTCAATGTTTTCAATATATCATGATATTTTGGTTCTAGATTCGTAAATACAGTAATTACAACATAAGATTACCACATATTGAACTACTTTTTCTGTCAAATTTGTTGTAAAACATGATGTTTTGGTGTTTAATTTGTAAAATCATAACCTAATTTGATGTTTAATAGGCTTTTCCTTAATTCCTCCTTATTATCCAAGATATTCGCTTATCCAAGCTTCTGCCGGCCTGCTTAGCTTGGATAAGTGAGACTCTACTGTACATATGGAATGCATGATGGGGTAGGGTTTGTGGTGCCATGTAGTGGGGAGATTTGGGTTAGGGTCAAATAAGAGGGTTATCCAGAAAGTAGATTACGTTTTGGAATTAAAAATGAACAAAGTATAGGAGAAAACATTTACCATATGCAGTTGAAAGCCAGACCCAAATACCATTTCTCAACATAGTCGCCATTCAAATCTAGGCACTTATCATTGCGATGAATGAGCTTGGCAACTCCTTCCCCACAAAACTCTGCCGCTGCGCATCGTCGCCAAAATGCTGCGTTGAGGACGCAAGCGGCAGAGTTTTGTGGAGAAGGAGTTGCCAAGCTCATTCATCGCTATGATGAGTGCCTAGATTTGAATGGCGACTATGTTGAGAAGTGGTATTTGGATGTGGTTTTCAACTGCATATGGTAAATGTTTTCTCCTATACTTTGTTCATTTTTAATTCCAAAACGTAATCTACTTTCTGGATAACCCTCGTAATTCCTGTTCAACCATGACCTTCATTGGGTGGTTTTGGTCAAGACAGAGTCTCTCAGGTTGTATGAATGAGTTGTAAGTAAATAAATTTTTCTGGTGTCAGGAGCGACTTGAGAACCTGCAAGTCGTTCTGGTTCGAGAGGATTGGCCATCTGCAAGGATGTTGCCCAGGGGACACCTGGACGTTTTGATGTTTTATCATCTTTGTGGGAGGCTTCTCTCATGTCCCCACATGGAGAGCTGGACCTGAGAAAGGGAGCTCATCCGCGCTCTCCCTGGATTCGAACCAGCAACCTTCAGGTCAGCAACCCAACCTTCAAGTCAGCAGTCCATTGTGTCACCTTGGTAAGTAAACCATGGTAGGTAAACCATGAAAGAGATACATAAGGAAAATATGAATATATTCTCAATACTCAGCCTGAATCATAGCTATGAGCTGGGATGTGAACCATCTGAATGAAGGTGATTCCAAATAGGAAGGAGAGAAAGATTCACAAACCTTGTGGATGAGGCAAGTATCTTGAGATGGTTCTGGGGACTATATGAAACTCCCAGGATAAAGTCTTTAGTTTTAAATTGGAAGCAAAGTTGGGTTCCATCACTTTAGAACACCAAATAGAAGCAACTATTATTGGCTGAAATCTGAAAGTGTGACCATACAGTTGTATGATACAATTTTAAAAATTATCACCACCAACCAACCTTGGGATTCTGAGATGCCATCACAGATGGCCAGGAATGCTTATTTTGCTTGTAACATGCAGTTGATGAGAAAATAAAGCCATAGGTTTCATTCTGAAGTTCAAGTACCAAGCATGACGGTATGAACCACTGTATCTAGGTCAATGCTACAGAAATAGTTGGCAAACAATGTTCCATATTTTTCCATCTGTATATGATATAATGCAGGGACTAAAAGGGAATGCTTGTGAGATTATCAACTCGTCTTAGTTACATACGTCACAAATAGAAAATGAGTATTTCAGTAAAGGAAGAACATTGGATTTTATTTGAAGGGAACACATTGTGGCCATGAACTGAACATCCAAGGTCTCAGCAGCCTCAGAACAAATGCGAGGGGGAAAATATTAATTTTCAGAAGATTCTTAGCTTTCCTTTTTGTATCAATCAGTTGTCCTAAAAATAAATAGTCAGGTAGGCTCTTCCATGGTATACAGCAGGCATGGTCAAACTTGGATCCTCCAAGTGTTTTGGACTTCAACTCCCACCATTCCTAACAGCCTCAGGCCCATTCCTTTCCCCCCTCGGCCGCTTAAGCTAGGAATGATAGGAATTGAAGTCCAAAATACCTGGAGGGCCCAAGTTTGACCATGCCTGCTATATAGTCTTAGGTGGACAGCATCACAAAAGATAGAAAGCTATTTACCTTGAGATAGAATCAATACATGTCTAGATTGTTGGATTGTTTTTAAACTCAGTGAGTTACATCAGTGCAGCTGCAAAGTATCTTTCTTGTTAAAACTCTAGATCAGGAGTCCTCAAACTTTTTAAACCGAGGGTCGGTCCACAATCCTTCAGACTGTTGAGGGGCCGGATTATCATTTGAAAAAAAAAATACAAACAAATTCCGATGCACACTGCATATGTCTTATTTGTAGTGCAAAAACAACAACAACAACAACAATGAAAGGACAATACAATATTTAAAAATAAAAACAATTTTAACCAACATACATTTATCAGGATTTCAATGGGAAGTGTGCTCCTGCTTCTGGCCAATGAGATAGTCAAGTTAATTAGGATTGTTGTTGTTGTTGTTGTTATTGTTGTGTGCCTTCAAGTCATTTCAGACTTTGGGCGAGCCTAAGTCTAAAATGTATTTATTTATTATTTATTTATTTACTGCATTTATTTACTACATTTGTATCACACCCTTCTCACCCCAAAAGGGACTCAGAGTGGCTTACAAATTATATGTACATACAATATATTATATTTTTAGCATAGCACAATATTAGCATTATATATTATTATATTGAACTATACTGTAATATTATTAGTAATATTATATGTAATATAGAATATATAATTAATATTATTATATGGTATCATTATTAGTGTTATATTGTATTACATCATAATATTATTATCAATATTATATGTATATACAATATATTATATTATAAAACTGGGGGCGGGGGCCAGGTAAATGACCTTGGAGGGCCGCATCCGGCCCCCGGGCCTTAGTTTGGGGACCCCTGCTCTAGATAAATAACCACCTTAAAATAAGTATTTTCTATCATATGAAAAGTAATGCCTCTTCAATGCATGATGCTTCTGATGACAAAGAAAGCAATTGCTTCTGTATGATCTTTATTCACATGCAATTTCTTTTTGAATGGGCAATATTCTACATCAGCTGCTTAGTTAAGTATACAGATGAGTAAATACTGTATTCATGACTTGCACTAAGTCGAAATGGTGACACTATTTCTACCATTGCCACTAATTCCCACTCCAAACCTACTCTAGGAGTCATCTACTGCATGAGGAGAAGGTCCATTTTGCTTGCGATCAGAGTCCAGGTGAAGGACATTTCCATCAGTTTTCTGGGAGGAGGACATTACTTAGTTTAGGACAGGGGTCCCCAAACTCAGGCCCATGGGCCGGATGCGGCCCTCCAAGGTCATTGACCTGGCCCCTGTCCTAAACTTTAGACTTAGGGTTGACCTAAGTCTACCTGGTCTTTGGAGGTCTCTTTGCTTATCTACGGTCTTATGAGATCGTCTAGATGGTCTTTGAAGGTCTCTTTTGCTTAGCTACGGCCTTATGAGACCATCTAGATGGCTTTTGGAGGTCACTTTCCTTACCTATGGGCCTATGAGACCATCTAGATGGCCTTTGAGGGTCCCTTTCCTTACCTATGGTTTTATGAGATTGTCTAGATGGCCTTTGGGGACCACTTTCCTTACCTATGGTTTTATGGAGCCATCTAGATGGTCTTTGAGGGTCCCTTTCCTTATCTATGGTCTTCTGATGGCCTGACGAGATCATCTAGAGGGCCTTTGAGGGTCCCTTTCCTTACCGATGGTCTTATGAGACCATCTAGAGGGTCTTTGGAGGTCTCTTTGCTTACCTATGGTCTTATGAGATCGTCTAGGTCAGGGGTCCCTAAACTAAGGCTCCCCAAGGTCATTTACCTGGCCTCTGTCCTAAACTTTAGACTTAAGGTTGACCAAAGTCTGAAATGACTTGAAGGCATACAACAACAATCCTAATTTTTTACTATTTCATCATAGTCCGGCCCCCCAGCAGTCTGAAGGACTGTGAATCGGTCCTCCACTTAAAAGGTTTGAGGACCCCTGGTTTAGGATACTTAACTGAGTAGCTGATGCAGCATGCTGGCCAATAATTAAGTGGATTTTCAAAAGTGTGACAAAGAAAGGAAAGAAAAAAGAGAAAGAATTCTGCACATTTAATCCATCGATAATTGACTATGACTCTTATGATGAATTGACTAAGCCTTCTTTAATTAGGTTGATGTCTAAACCCACTGGTGAAAGCTCTACAAAGAAGATTATCGTTTTCTTTTTCCAAATGTATCTCGGGGAAATCAAGGGTTGACTTGTGCTACCCCATTGCACTTCTTATCACCATTCCGTGTCAATTAATGGGCCCCCTCAGCAAACACATGTTCCGGAGAAGTCCGATTTGCACATCTTCCTCCATTGCTTGCTTTGATCATGAAATAACAGCACAATTTGGCCCTTGCATGTCAGAAATATTACAAATTAACTAGGTATTAACATACCTGTGAGTCAAGCACTGAAAGGGTTAAATAAGCTAGTGTCGTCCCAAGGAGAATGAGTAGGACGAAGCCTGTTATTGTTAGTCAGCCTCTGTAAGAGAAGGCCACTGTGTGAGTAGGCCTCAGTATGAGGTAGGCCTCACTGTGAGAGAAGGCCACTGTGTGAGTAGGCCTCAGTATGAGGTAGGCCTCACTGTGAGAGAAGGCCACTGTGTGAGTAGGCCTCAGTATGAGGTAGGCCTCACTGTGAGAGAAGGCCTGGTGTGAAAAGCTTTGGTGAGAGAAGCTCCAGTGTGAAGGCTGCTATGTATGAAGCTCCTGTATATATTCAATGCGAGAGAAGGCTCTGTGAGAGCGAAGCTGTTTATTTGCATGAGAAAGAAGCCCATTGTGGAAGCAAAGAAGAAAATATAAAGAATTTTATTTGTGTTATGGAAGCCTTGTTTTTGTAAATAGTTAAACCATATCATTTTGCTACAAAGAAAAGCCTCCAAAGGAAGAGATAACATTGGTCTCCGTGTTTTGTCCAAGGCACTCTCAGGATTTTCCTCCAGCACCAAAGTTCAAAGGCATCTATCTTCCTTTGCTCAGCCTTCCTTATGGTCCAGGTCTCGCATCCATATGTTACTATGGGGAATACCATTACTTTCACTATGCGGACCTTCGTTGCCAGTGTGATGTCTCTGCTTTTCACTATTTTATCAAGGTTGGCCATTGCTTTCCTCCCAAAAAGTAGCCGTCTTCTGATTTCCTGGCTGCAGTCTGCATCTGCAGTGATCTCCGTGCCTAGAAATATTAAGTCTGTCACTGCCTCCACATTTTCTCCCTCTATTTGCCAGTCATCAATCAGTCTGGTTGCCATGATCTTGGTTTTCTTGATGTTTAACTGCAGCCCGGCTTTTGCACTTTCTTCTTTCTTTCCCCTTGGTGATAAGGCTCCTCAGCTCCTCCTCACTTTCGGCCATCAGAGTGGTATCATCTGCATACCTAAGGTTGTTAATGTTTCTTCCAGCAATTTTAACTCCGGCCTTGGATTCGTCAAGCCTCGCACATCGCATGATGTGTTCTGCGTACAAGTTGAATAGGTAGGATGAAAGTATACAGCCCTGCCGCACTCCTTTCCCAGTCTGTTGTTCCCTGAGAGTGCCTTGGACCACAAGAAGATCCAACCAGTCCATCCTCCAGGAAATAATGCCCAACTGCTCACTGGAAGGAAGGATATTAGAGGCAAAGATAAAGTATTTTGGCCACATCATGAGAAGACAGGAAAGCTTGGAAAAGATCATGATGCTGGGGGAAATGGAAGGAAAAAGGAAGAGAGGCTGACCAAAGGCGAGATGGATGGACGGTATCCTTGAAGTGACTGGCATGAACTTGAAGGAACTGGGGGCAGCGACGGCCGACAGGGAGCTCTGGTGTGGACTGGTCCATGCGGTCACAAAGAGTTGGAAATGACTGTGTGAATGAAGAAGAAGAAGTGTGTTTTTGTTCTTTTTATCACTTTTGGCTACTGGTGCTGGGCCACGCTGCTGCTAATAAATTACTCTGCTATATGTTCACAGGGAGGGTCTTTTGTTATTAAGCCCACTTGCCCTACAGTTAATAGGTCCCCTCAGCAAAAATGTGTACCGAAAAAGTCTGATTTGCGCATCCTCTTACACTGCTTGCTTTGATAATGAAATAACGACATGATTTGGCCCTTGCATACCCGAGTCGGATATTGCTTTGGGGATGTAGTGGATGGGTATAACAATTATAACGATAATAATAATAATAAATAAAACGTGTATAAGTAGATAAAAAGGTGTAGTAGAGAGATATGTAGTAAAGTTGTAATGGAAAAGTTTAAAACTGATAAGAAATATGCATAAGGATGTTTTGATTCTGATTTTTCTTTATTGTTGGATTGCATACAATGTGATATGTCTGGGATACTGTAAAATGAGGAAAGAATGTATACTTATACATTTTGAATTATAAATTAATAATAATAATATTGAAAATAAAGCATGTATAGGTAGATAAAGGGTGTGTAGTGGAGAGATGTATAGTGAAGTTGTAATGGAAAAGTTAAAAGACTGATGGGAAATATGCTTGGGGATGTTCTTGATTTTTTGTTGTTGTTGTTGTTGGATTGTATGCAACGTGATGTGTTTGAGATATTGTAGAATGAGGAAAATGTGAGGGGATGTAGTGGATGGGAAGGTATGCACTTGCAAAGAAGCATCCCTGTGAGTCAAGGCCTCAACTGGGGCTAAGAAGTCTCTCCAGACTGATAAAAGTCTCATTTTTGTTGCCAGAATCCTCCAGCTACACAGTTAAGCGTTGGCTTCCTTTGCAATCTCAAATGATCCATAATATCTGATATAATCTGAACTGAGACTAAGAGGTCTCGCTAGAGCACCTTTGGTCGTCCAGGTGTTTTGGACTTCAACACCCAGAAATCCCAGCCAGTTTACCAATGGTTAGGAATTGTGGGAGCTGAAGTCCAAAACACCTTGAGGTCCAAAGTTTGGGAACCACTGCTTTAGATACACTTCCGTTTGGAGTCTACAGTTCCGAGACTCCCCCAGCTAGGAATAGTCTCTCTAGCTATCTCAAATGACCCACCATATCTGAAATATTCTGGGCTTTTAAAAACCCAAAGCTTCGTCCGCTTCCAGTTAAGGCCTCAGGTGCCACTCCTCATGAGGTGAGACCTGGGCTCCCCAAAGCTAAGGCACAATGCCCTTCTTAATCCATTTAATCTTTGCCTGCGCTGAGCTCCTCCATTTCATCCTCCAGTCTCACCAGGGCGCCTTTGTTAGCAACACTTGCGTTTGCGACAGAGTGTATGCACTCAGAGTAACTGCTTAATGGTAGGTATTAAGTCACATATAGAGCAGAATGTTTTAGTGAAAGCTTTAGCGCTGGGGAATCTTGGCGTCCTGGTGCCAAGACGATAACTTGTTAGCCAGACCTTTTCTCTAGTGATTAATGTTTCTATGTAGAACAACTTTTATGTCACTGTCGCTCCATGATCTGGAACCAAGCCGCGATCCAGCCAACTAGAGGAACCAAGTGGGTTTGTATAAAAATCATAATTGTAAATACATTTTCCTCTCAGGAAGAAAAACTGTTATGGTTTTACCTTTGCCGCCTTAGTGTGTCTCCTCCACAGCTAGAAGCACAAAACAATTTTCCAGGCTGCTTGCAAGAACAAAAACCAACTCAAAATGGAGAGGAATGACAGTTTACAAGAGACAAAAGATTTGCTTCATCGCCCTTGTCCTCTGCCATGAGTTTTGATGTTATAAGAGAGTTGAATGAAAAGTAATGCCTCCACCTTCGTTACTTGGATTTGGATGGAATATTTTAATAAATCAAACGCAGAAATAATCCTTAGAATGTGCTCTTTAACTACCACTATTCACTTTCTCACATAATCACCAGACAATTGGATACATTTCTGCCAACGATGAACACGTTTCATCACCCTTGTCTTCTGCCATGAGTTTTGATGTTATAAGAGAGTTGAATGAAAAGTAATGCCTCCACCCGTAGCCGTCACGGAAGAAGTCGACACTCTGTTTCCGCAACCGGCGTCTCACAGGACCCATCATACACAGATCTTCCGATAGCCAAGCAAAACAATAATGTGACCCACATGTTCTTGTGAAATGCCGATTATGCTTGAAATTTCTTTCTGAGTGATACGACGATCGTCTTGAATCAATCTGTCAACCTTTTGCTTGTGAAACTCAGTGGTTGCTATCATAGGACGTCCAAATCTTTGTTTGTCACGCAAGTCAGATGTTCCCACCTCAATATCTTTAAACTTACTCACCCAACGATGCACAGGACTCACATCAACACAATCACCATAAACAGCTTGCATTCTCTGATGAATCTCCTTTGGGGTGACACCTTCTTCTGTCAAGAATTCAATGACTGCACGTTGCTTAAGTCACATTGACCGACTGTCTGCACAGGGTTCCATACTTCGCACTTTAACAACACAACAGTTCAAAGCTAAGGCTTCCTGCCAACTGGAACTGTAGAGAAGAGTCTACTGAACAAGCCAGGACCTGCCGCGTATGTACTGCCATCTGTTGAGGAGTTACGAAGGTGGAGGCACTGCTTTTCATTCAACCCTCGTAGAAGCACAAAACAATTTTCCAGGCTGCTTGCAAGAACAAAATACAACTCAAAATGGAGAGGCATGACAGTTTACAAGAAACAAGAGATTTGCTTCATCACCCTTGTCCTCTGCCATAGGTTTTGATGTTATTGTAAACACTTAAGTAAAGGTAAAGGTTTCCCCTGACGTTAAGTCCAGTTGTGTCTGCCTCTGGGGGTTGGTGCTCATCTCCATTTCTAAGCTGAAGAGCCAGCGTTGTCCGTAGACACCTCCAAGGTTATGTGGCCGGCATGACTGCATGGAACGCTGGCCCTCACCAAATAAAATTCCTGATTAATCTCATTAGGTGGCTCTAAAAATTCTGATCGGAGTGACGAAGGTTAATCAAAAATCTGGAAACCAAGTCTTACGAAGAACAATTCAGGGAGCTAGAGATGTTTTGCTTGGAGAAGACCAAGAGTGACAAAAATATGGTGGTCCCAAAATAAGCAGTCAAGTAGCCATGGTGACCATGATCCCATTTGGATTCTGCATAGTAAAGATTGGCCGGGTCTACAGGAGGTGACCTATCCGATATGAAACATAGTGAGATTCAGAAAGATGTCTTTCAGGGGGTCTTTGATTCGTATAATAGCTTCCTGCTGAATCACATTGATCCCCAATGCTAATTAATGCAGCCTTTATGGAACCATGAAAATATTAGGAAGCCACCCTAAGGTCTGGACTTCCAAAATGAGTGGAAATGGGCAGATTTTCCATGGGAGAAAGCAAAATGTTTTGGGTAGAGATACCACATATGGTCCACTGCCTGGCAGGTAGAGCATACTTCTGCATTATCTCTTTGAAAAAGGAGCAGGACACAACTTCGACCTGCTTTTTTCTGTCTCTCTCTCTCTTTCTGAGCGAACTGTTCTATTAATGCCAATCAAATTGAGAAAATGATCAAATGAAATTGCATTTTGAGCATCATAAGCTGTGTAATGTCTATTCTGTTAAATTGAGGCCCGTAATTGCTTCTCTGTTGAAAAGATACAACAAAGACAGCAATCACGACATGTCATTATCCCGGACGAGGAAACCGGCCTTTGCAGGGAGGACTTCAAAGGCTCGTGGTTCTCGAATTGCATTTGGCGGCTATTGTTGGAGCGCAGGCAATCTTGATTAGGTGTTTACACGGAGGTAAGGCACAGAGCACCGAGAGCCTGAGTGCCTTGGTCTAGAGCCATTAAAAAATTGTACATTATGTCCCTCGCTTTGAAGTAAGGGGCTTGGAGGGAGGAAAAGCAACCCGCCCGGAGGACAGCTGAGCAAGATAGGCCCCCGTTTCTTCTCTCTCAAAGAAACTCATCTCCGGGTTCTTAGGCAGTGCTGCAAAAGAAGTCGAGGCTTTCGGAAATTGGATACGAATGAGGGAATCGGCCTGGATTTGCACAGCCCAGCACGGGAGTGTATACACATTTAATCACCAAACTGGAGGAGCAACAACCACGGTAATAATTCGCATTTATATAGCCTCCAAAATGTTCAGAGATGCTTCATTTTAGGGTCGCTTTGCAGATTACACAGTATTTCAGTAGACATTTGGAGTGATGTACACCTTGGCACCCTGTATACTCATGTACAAGTCGACTTCGTGTATAAGTTGAGGGAAGATTTAGGGACAAAAGTATGGATTTTGACATGAACCATGGATAAGTCAAGAGTCATTTCATGGAGGGGGAAAAGTGCCAGTGTGGCCTCCTCCTCACCCCTGGATGCTATTTTCCCAGGAATTCAAAAAGGAACAATACTTACACAGACCCATGGATACGTCAACCTAGTTTTTGAGAGTTCATTTTTGGGCTAAAACTTCTAGACTTATACTTGAATATATACAGTAGAGTCTCACTTATCCAACATAAACGGGCCGGCAGAACGTTGGATAAGTGAATATGTTGGATAATAAGGAGGCATTAAGGAAACGCCTATTAAACATCAAATTAGGTTATGATTTTACAAATTCAGCACCAAAATATCATGTTATACAACAAATTTGACAGAAAAAGTAGTTCAATACGCAGTAATGTTATGTAGTAATTACTGTATTTACACATTTAGCACCAAAATATCACGATATATTGAAAACATTGACTACAAAAATGCGTTGGATAATCCAGAATGTTGGATAAGTGAGACTCTACTGTACCATGATTGCTGCAACTGGTTGGAGACTCAGGACTACAGCATTTAGGAGAGTGCAAAAGATTTAGTCCTATTTGTTGTTAAAGGTTTTCCTAGCCAGAATCAATGGGTTGCTGTGAGTTTTCCAGGCCATATGGCCATGTTCAAATAGCATTCTCTCCTGATGTTTCGCCCACATCTATGGCAGGCATCCTCAGAGGTTGTGAGGTATATTGAAACTAAGCAAGGGAGATTTATATATCTTTGGAAGGTCCAGGGTGAGAGAAAGAACTCTTGGGTTGCTGTGAGTCTTTTGGGCTGTCTGGCCATGTTCCAGAAGTTTTCTCTCCTGACATTTCGCCCACATGTGTGGCAGGCATACTCAGCGGTTGTGAGGTATGTTGGAAACTGGGTTAGGGAGGTTTATATATCTGTGTAAGGTCCAGGATGAGAAAAAAGAACTCTTGTCTGTTGGAGGCAGGTATGGATGTTGTAATTAATCACCTTGGTAGGCACTGAATATCCTTGCAGCTTCAAAGCCTGAAAGTTGCTGCCTGAGGAGTTGTTTCATGTCTGGAATTTCTCTGTTTTCAGAGTGTTGTTCTTTATTTACTGGTCTAATTTTGTAGTTTTTTTAATACTGGTAGCCAGATTTTGTTCATTTTCATGGTTTCCTCCCTTCTGTTGAAGTTGTCCACATGTTTGTGGATTTCAATGGCTTCTCTGTGTAGTCTGAAATGGTGGTTGTTAGAGTTGTCCAGCATTTCTGTGTTCACAAATAATATCCTGTGTCCAGGTTGGTTCATCAAGTGCTCTGCTATGGCTGATTTCTCTGGTTGAGTGAGTCTGCAGTGCCTTTCATGTTCTTTGACTCATGTTTGGGCAATGCTGCGTTTGGTGGTCCCTATGTAGACTTGTCCACAGCTGCATTGTATACGGTAGACTCCTGCAGAGGTGAGAGAATCCCTCTTGTCCTTCGCTGAACATAGCATTTGTTGGATTTTCTTAGTAGGTCTGTAGATAGTTTGTAGGTTGTGTTTCTTCATCAGTTTGCCTATGCGGTCAGTGGTTCCCTTGATGTCTGGTAAGAACACCTTTCCTCTGAGTGGATCTTGACTCTCATGACTTGTCCTTGGCCTTACAGCTTTTCTGATGTCCATGGTGGAGTATCCATTGGCTTGTAGAGCCCAATTTAGGTGGTTTAGATCACCTAGGAGGAGATGAGATTCGCATATTCTTTGTGCACGGTCTGTCAGGGCTTTGATTGTGCTTCTTTTTTGACTTGGGTGATGGTTGGAGTTTTTATGAAGGTATCTATCTATGTTTGTAGGGGTTTTTTTTTTTTTTGTAAACTGTGTGGCCCAATTGTTGATTGGGTTTGCGGATGACCAGAACATCTAGAAATTGCAGTTTTCCTTCCTTTTCTTTTTCCATGGTGAATTGGATGTTTGGGTGGATGTTTTTAAGGTGGTCCAGGAACTTGCTGAGTTCTTCCTCTCCATGGCTCCAAATTGTGATGGTGTCATCTACGTATCTGAACTAAACAGTTGGCTTTTTTGGTGCTGTTTCTAGGGCTTGTTTTTCAAAGTGTTCCATATAGAAATTTGCTACTACTGGGCTGAGAGGGCTCCCCATGGCCACTCCATCTTTCTGTTCATAGAATCCATTGTCCCACTGAAAGTAGCTAGTGGTGAGACAATGGTGAAACAGGGCTGTGATGTCTTCTGGGAAGTTTTGTTTTATTAGTGCGATAGTGTCTGCTACCAGAACCTTAGTAAATAGGGACACCACATCAAAGCTGATCAGAATGTCCTTCTTCTTCTTCTTCTTCTTCTTCTTCTTCTTCTTCTTATTATTATTATTATTATTATTATTATTATTATTGGTGCATTGGTTCATCATTCCTCAATATCGATCCACTGAAGTTTGGTTCCAGAGAAAATTGCATTGCTTTCATTGTATACAACAGACTGCCATGGATAACACAATCCATGGGTGCTCACGCCCCATTATACACTATGACATAGTACAATGGCATACCTTATACAAATGGCAGGATCAAGGTTGCCTTTAGGGATTTAAACAATCTGTGGATGGTTGTATCCATGGATGCAGAATCAGTGGATACAGGAGGCTGACTGTACTTTGCAATAAGCTTGACTACACCAGTTGTTGGGATGTACGGTACTATTAAACCAATTATTGTTATCCTTACTATTTGTCTGAACCCCTGGTTTAAGGGGAAGAGGCTTGTGCTGAGAATAGCAGCGGGTTGAGAGGAAATGAGTCACAGATTTGCTTGGAGACAGAGCTGGGATCTCTCTGTATCTATTCCCTCAATTTTTGGAACTCAAAAAGGCTGAGATATGAAATACACTAGATGGGTTCCAGATTCAGCCACTGAAATCAACAGGATGCAAAAGTGCATCTATGCTGTAGAATTAACACAGTTTGACACCACTTTGCCATCGTTCAATGCTACAGAATCATCACTTAGGAATTAGTAACTGAAACCTCACTAATTTCAGGAAGTTTATTCTAAATGTTACATTATGCTGCAGTTGACTCTAATCAAGAACAAACACAGGATTCAGGTCACAAATACCAATGTTTGCTTTCAAAGAAAGAATGCCATTTACGATAAAATATATGACATGCATTTTGCATGCTGCATTGGAAATCATATCATATATCAGCAAACATTATACTTGTCTGAAAACCCAGAATAGCCCTAGATCTCAACCAATTCAGGGCTTATATTTTCCCCCCAGTATAGCTGCCAAGGAAAGAAACATAAAAACATAATCCAATTGTACCGTAAATCAACTGCTGCCCTCTAGTGTGCATAGGCGTTTGTAGGAAGTGTTTTGTTTTTTTGACAGATGCAGTATACAACATAATGTAAGAATAATACAACAATAAAAAATAAACCTAAGGAAGCCTTCAAAAGGTGATCTGCAGTTTAAAGCGGTAGAGTTTTCTCTACTCCCAGCTCGATCTATGTAGATATGGGTGTATCTACACTGTAGAATTAATGCAGTTTGAAACCACTTTAACTGCCATAGCTCAATACTATCAAATGAAATACAATTCTGCCTGAGCTCTGCGAGTGCAGCATTTTCCCCGAATGAAGCAGAGAGTGTTTGAGGATCAGGACATCCGTAGGGAGACCAAGGTGCTTGTTTATAAATCTACTAGCTGTGCCCGGCCACGCATTGCTGTGGCGTCATCCTAAGTGGGTTTTTGTTTGTGGAGGCAAGTGCGAATGTTGTAGTTAGTCACCTTGATTAGCATTGAATGAGCTTGCAACTTCAAAGTGTGATTGTTTCCTCTCTGTGGAAATCCTTTGTTGGGAGGTGTTAGCTGGCTGTGGCTATTTCCTGTCTGGGATACCCTTATTTTCAGAGTGTTGTTCTTTATTTACTGTCCCAATTGTAGAGTTGTTTAAAGCTGGTTGCCAAGTTTTGTTCATTTTGATGGTTCCCAGGAACCTAATAATAATAATAATAATAATAATAATAATAATAATAATAATAATAATAATAATAATGACTGAGGGAGAATCTTTTGTTGGGAGGTGTTAGCTGGCTCTAGTTGTTTCCTGTATGGAAATATGTCTAGCTGTGCTCAGTCACGCGTTGAAGCCCCGCCCACCTGGGTAACGCCACCAAGTTTCTGGATGGGGGCTATGCGCATGCATGGTTTGTAATTTTTGGTTTTGGGGGGTTTCTGTAATTTGGACCTAATTTTATAGAGTTCTTTGATGGAAAGACATACATTGGATGACTATGTCTTTTGTGGCCAAATTTGGTGTGATTTGGTCCAGTGGTTTTGTTGTTTACTCCATGGGAATTATGCACATTACATTTTTATATATCTAGACTAGCTGTGCCCGGCCACGCGTTGCTGTGTCTGAGTCTGGTGGTGTTGGTCAGTCTACATTAGGTTGTATTTATGCTGTGACCTCCACCTTCTTTATACTCACATTAGTAATAGTATTTGAAGTCTGTTACCTTCTTCAATTTTTGTGTTGATTGATAATTGCTTGAGATCCCTGTTGTCTTTGGTTTGTTGTTAGTTGTAATGTCTGATTCTGCTGAGTGCGGTTTATATTTTTATTGTGGTACAATAGTCTTTTTTTTGTTTTGCCTGTGTAGGTGTTTATTATTATTGTTGTAGTGGTCATGAAGGTTGGATAAGTTAGATGCTACTGTATTGTTTTTTGGAAGCCCAGTGTAGCACTGACTGGCCTCTCAGCCTCAGTGCCTGGCTGTTTCTTGCCTGTGATGGTGTTGATTCTTGTTGTTGTTGTTGTCATTGTTATTAGTGTAATTGTTTTTTTGGAGGTCAAGTGTGAATGTAGGGATTGGGGAGGTGGATGAGTTGTGTTGTCAAATTTTGTATTTGTTATAGTCACAATGCGTTGTCAGTTTTGTGGGTCCGGATTGTGGTTTTGTGGTGTGGTTGTATTGTTACAACTGAGAGGCAAGGCTTTTGCATTGTTTTGCCAAGTTTTGTATTTCTGGGGCGTTTAGTTGTGTTGCTATAGTCATGATGCGTTGTTGTGAGTTTTGTGGATCCGGATTGTGGTTTTGTGTTGTGGTTGTGTTCTTACAACTGGGAGGCAAGGCTTTTGCATTGTGTTGTCAAATTTTGTATTTCTGGGGCGTTTAGTTGTGTTATAGCCACAATGCATTGTTGTGAGTTTTGTGGGTCCGGATTGTGGTTTTGTGGTGTGGTTGTGTTGTTACAACCGGGAGGCAAGGTTTTTGCGTTGTGTTGTCAAGTTTTATATTTCTGGGGCATTTAGTTGTGTGCCAAGTTTCGTATTTCTGGGACGTTTAGTTGTGTTGTTATAGTCACGATGCATTGTTGTGAGTTTTGTGGGTCCGGATTGTAGTTTTGTGGTGTGGTTGTGTTGTTACAACCGGGAGGCAAGGCTTTTGCGTTGTGTTGTCAAGTTTTATATTTCTGGGGCGTTTAGTTGTGTGCCAAGTTTCGTATTTCTGGGGCGTTTAGTTGTGTTGTTATAGTCACGATGCGTTGTTGTGAGTTTTATGGGTCCGGATTGTGGTTTTGTGGTGTGGTTGTGTTGTTACAACCTGGAGGGAAGGCTTTTGCATTGTGTTGCCAAGTTTCGTATTTCTGGGGCGTTTAGTTGCATTGTTATAGTCACGATGCGTTGTTGTGAGTTTTGTGGGCCCTGTGTGGTTTTGTGGTGTGGTTGTGTTGTTACAACTGGGAGGCAAGGCTTTTGCATTGTGTTGCCAAGTTTTGTATTTCTGGGGCATTTAGTTGTGTTGTTATCGCATGATGCGTTGTTGTGAGTTTTGTGGGTCTGGATTGTGGTTTTGTGGTGTGGTTGTGTTGTTGTAACCTGGAGGCAAGCCTTTTGCATTGTGTTGCCAAATTTTGTATTTCTGGGATGTTTAGTTTTGTTGTTATAGTCACTGCGCAAACAACTTTATCATTTTATATATATAGATTGTCCTCCCAACCTTGCTTTACGTCTGCAAAACATGGACTGTCCACAAACATCACACTCAGTTCCTGGTACGATTCCATCAGTGTTGCCTTGAAAAAATCCTACAAATCTCTTGAGAAGACAGGCGGAAAAAATGTCAGCATCGTGGAAGAAGCAAAGAGCACCAGCATTGAAGCAATGCCCCTCTGCCATCAACTCCACTGGACTGGCCACGTTGTCCGAATGCCCAAAGATCACCGTCTCCCAAAGCAGTTGCTATACTCCCAACTCAAGAACGGAAAACGCAATGATGGTGGACAGGAAAAGAGATTTAAAGATGAGCTTAAAGCTAACCTTAAAAACTGTGGCATAGACACCGAGAACTGGGAAGCCGTGGCCCTTGAGTGCTCTAACTGGAGGTCAGCTGTGACCAGCAGTGCTGTGGAATTCAAAGAGGCACGGATGGAGGGCGAAAGGGAGAAATGTGCCAAGAGGAAGGCACGTCAAGCCAACCCTGACTGGGAACACCTTCTACCTGAAAACCGATGCCCTCACTGTGGAAGAACATGTGGGTCAAGAATAGGGCTCCACAGTCACCTACGTATCCACTGCTAAGATACTACACTTGGAAGGCCATGATACTCTGACAACGAGGGATCACCTAAGTAAGTGAGTAGGCTATCAAACCATGGGATTTGTAGTTTGGAGAAGCACCAGCCCTCTTTCACAGTGAAGGATAGAGACCTTGAAGGTTGCTGTAAATGTTACTTATTGTTTATTTAACTGTATAGTTTTATTTTGTCTTTAATAATGTGTTTAGTGTGCTGTTTTACATACTGTATGCTGTTTGTATTTATGGTTGGAAACTGCCCTGAGTCCCTTCGAGGAGATAGAGCAGTATATAAATAAAGTTTTACTTCCTTAAGTACAGCCCCCTAGTATTCCATAGCATTGAGTCTCTTAAAGTGGTATAAAACTACATTAATTCTAGAGTGTAGTTCAGAACTGTGATTCGAGATTAGATTAGATATGAATATTCCACTTACCTGATTCTGATGGATTTCCCTTTGCTTTTTACCATGGAGCAGAAGATAGGAATTGGATGCTTTCTTTGATATTCCCAAAGTGAGTTTGTTCTTTTCTATAAAGTCCTTTCCAGGCCTGTGTTGACACTCTTTAACTTGGGAAGAAAAGCTGTCACTGTGTGTACCAGGACTGCGGCGGTAATGGCGAACGATTTCTTTTTTATTAAATAGTCCATAAGATTCTTCCCTGGCACTCGTAGTATGTTCATGAGAATCGAAGTCAGGGGAAAGAGTCTGAGGACGGTCCTGTGGTTGGTTATCCGTGTGCATAAACCTGAGCTGAGAAGGACCGGGAGAGCCTTCTTCATCTTTCGGATGCGAGTGGTCTAACTCAGGCAAGCTGTTCCCCTCTTTGTTATTATTCCTCCAGTTGGGATTATAACGTAATTCAGAGTATTGGTCTACTGTTCTCTTTGTGCTATGAAAAAAAGGAACAAAAGGAAAATGACTTCAGGAAAACAACACAGTTAAAATGCCGTAAATTCCAAATTGTTCAAACGGATGGAAAATGAAATCTAATCATGGGTTAGTTTGAAACGGCTGGCATAGTGATCATGCATGTTCCAAACAAAATACATTCACCATGGCTTTAAAAGGAGTCATTTGTCAATGGAATATGCTGCCTTGGATTACGTTGCTGTGAGTTTTCCGGGCTGTATGGCCATGTTCCAGAAGCAACTTAAGCAACGTGCAGTCATTGAATTATTAACAGCAGAAGGTGTCACCCCAAAGTAGATTAATCAGAGAATACAAGCTGTTTATGATGATTGTGTTGATATGAGTCTTGTGCTTCATTGGGCGAGTAAGTTTAAAGATGTTGAGTTGGGAACATCTGACTTGCGTGACAAGCAAAGAGTTGGACGTCCTGTCACAGCAACCACTGAGTTTCATAAGCAAAAGCTTGACAGATTGATTCAGGATCATTGTCATATTACTCAGAGAGGAATTTCAAGCATAATCGGCATTTCACAAGAATGTGCGGGTCACATTATTGCTTTGCTTGGCTATCGGAAGATCTATACACGATGGATCCTGTGGGAAGCTGGTTGCGGAAACAGAGTGTCGACTTCTTCGGTGATGGCTTCAGAAAACTTGTTCATCATTGGCAGAAATGTATCCAATATCCAATTGTCTGGTGATTATGTGAGAAAGTGAATAGTGGTAGTTAAAGAGCACATTCTAAGGATTATTTCTGCGTTTGATTTATTAAAATATTCCCATCCAAATCCAAGTAACGAAGGTGGAGGCATTACATTTCATTCAACCCTCATATGTACCTGTAATCTGCTCTGAGTCTCCTAGGGGAGATAGAGCAGAATATAAATAAAGTACAGTAGAGTCTCACTTATCCAACACTCGCTTACCCAAAGTACTGCACAATTAAACAGGAAATAAGATTTCCAAGTCAGGAACAGAGAAGTTTTCACATTTTGTTACACAGTGTAATTAGTGAAAGCCGGTGATATATTCACACCCAAATTAAATTACAGTAGTCTCACTTATCCAACACTCGCTTATCCAAGGTTCTGGATTATCCAACGCATTTTTGTAGTCAATGTTTTCAATACATGGTGATATTGTGGTGCTAAATTCGTAAATACAATAATTACGACATAACATTACGGTGTATTGAACTACTTTTTCTGTCAAAGTTGTTGTATAACATGAAGTTTTGGTGCTTAATTTGTAAAATCATAACCTAATTTGATGTTTAATAGGTGTTTCCTTAATCTCTCCTTATTATCCAACATATTTGCTTATCCTACGTTCTGCCGGCCCATTTATGTTGGATAAGCGAGACTCTACTGTATATTATATTATTCTGAAGTGCCAGAAACAGGGCATAATGAACTGAAAACAATGCAATTGCTTGAAACAACAGGATGCGATCCTGGGAATGGCACACTGCATTGAAACCCAAGAGCAAGGCACAATGTGTGGGTCAATTCCATGAATCCAGATGGGGACAGAAAACTCCATTTCCAAAGCAACTGCAAGGAAATAGGGGCCCACTCCCCCTTTGTCCACCGAATAGGGGTGGGAGACCAGAGATGTCGGGGTTCGCCTTTAAATCCCTAGCTCTGTAGCGGAGGCACACAGCGAGCCTCCTAGGCATATGGTATACTTGTCACTGTTAATGGACTCCATTTGAGTACATACTGTGATAATGTGAAAGTACATAAAATCAAATTTCCATTGAATGAAAAGCGTGGCGCTCGGTTAGAATAGAATCCCGCCCACCTCCCTTCGCTAAAACCAGAGCGTGTTTCCTGTACAATTAACATCCTTTCCCTTTTGAAATACTAATCATAATTTAAAAAAAACGGTCAATAACCAGCCACTTTGCCCATCGAGGAGGCAAACCAAAGTGCACTATTAATAAATTTAGCCCTCTTTTCTTTTTGCCACGTTCCGCTTCGGAAGGGGACCATTAAACGGAATGTGTTTATCGTTTTTTAATTCAGGCTTAATTTAATCCTTTTAAACAACAATTATTTCGCATTGATGCGGCCTCAGCGCTTGGGCAAAACGCAACAAATCCAATTCTGGCGTGCGCAGGGTCGGGGGAATTAATGCACCATTCCGAGCGAGCGAGGAAGACAAAACAGCCACTCTGGATTATTATTATTATTATATATAAAAAGAGAATACATAACTCTTCCATTTATGCAGTTATTGAATGAAAAGGGACAGCTATTCCATTGGCGCTTTCCCAAACGGTAGCTTTTTCCAGCTACATTAAAAAACCTCTCGAAAGCAGCAGCGTACTTACTAGAAATCAATGGGGCTTGTGTCCATTTATAGCTATTTGCTCCCTACTATGTCCATGTAACCTCTTACAAGCATTAGTTGGCATTATCCGGCCAAAAGGAGGAAAATAAGAACTTTACTCAGAAATAAAAGAAGGGCAGTTTGGGTTTCCAAGCCATTACAAGAGAGAAGCAAACTCCAAAAAATAAAATAAGATACTAAAACTAAAAGACAGGAAGGTTACACTTCTAGCAGCCACATTTCTGATGACTCTTAAGATGTTTTGAGTATGGCATCCTGTTTCAAAGGCTTCTAAAAACAAACTCAATACAGTGGGTTGCTGTGAGTTTTCCGGGTTGTATGGCTACGTTCCACAAGCATTCTCTCCTGATGTTTTGTCCACATCTATGGCAGGCATCCTCAGAAGTTGTGAGGTCTGTTGGAAACTAGGCAAGTGGGGTTTATATATCTGTAGAATGTCAAGTTGTGAGAAAGGACTCTTGCCTGTTTGAGGAAAGTGTGAGTGTTGCAGTTGGCCACCTTGATTAGCATTGAATGGCCTTCCAGCTTCAAATTCTGGCTGCTTTGAACACAACAAAAACTCAATACATAATGGAAACTCTTAGTCGATTTTAACTTGCATTTTATCAATGAATTTGAACCTGCACTTTAACTGTGTGTATTCAGTTATATGGATTCTAATAGCCTTGTGTTATATCTCTCTGTTTTAACTCTGATGTACTCTACCTTGAGTCACAAGGGGGGCTGGTTAATATATGTATTATTACAATTATTATTATTATTATTATTATTATTATTATTATTATTATTATTATTATTTAAAACACAAGATGAGTCCACAGCAGACACTCTGCTGGCTATTATTATTATTATTATTATTATTATTGACACAACAACATTGTATGACACAGCAAACAAGATAGATATGCTGGATTTCGTATCACAAAATCACAAGTCGAACACTTCCCAAGTGTCTAGGACTGTGTGATGTATTTTTGGATGATGCGCGCAGATCCCAGTAGGGTGGCCTTTTGCAGTTGGAAGATCATAATTTTGTCAATGTCAATTGTTTCCAAATGCCGGCTGAGATGATGATGATGATGATGATGATGATGATGATTATGCATTGTGACATGGGTGTATCTACACTGTAGAATGAATGCGGTTTGAGCTCACTATAGCTGCTGTGGCTCAAGGCTATGGGCTTCTGGGATTTGTAGTTTTGCAAGGTGTTCTGCCTTCATTGCCAAATAATATTGGTGCTCCACCAAACTGCAAATCCCAGGGTCCCATAGCATTGAGCCATAACAGCTAAAGTGGTGTCAAAAATGCATTATTTCTACAGTGTGGATTTACCCACGAACATGTCTAAATTTTAGAATAAATGCAGTTCAATCCCACCTTCACTGGCTTTGCTAAATGTTATGCAATTATGGGAGTTGCAGTTTAACAAGGTCTTTAGCCTTCTCTGCCAAACAGTGATGGTCTAATTTGGCAGAGAAACAGTGGGCATATAATAATAATAATAATAATAATAATAATAATAATAATAATCACTTCTTTGATCTTGATATTAGCTGTTCTTAATTTTTCCCACTAGTAGGACATCCCTGCAACAGGTTGGAAGTTGTTAGGTAGCCTTTTCCATTATCTTTATCCCCAGAGGCACTCACGTTCTGTCTCTGTGATAATAGGATTTTGAAAAAATTGAATTGTGGAAACAAGGATTGGAGATAAAGCTTCATTGGAGACTCCTTTTCCCCATGATAATCAGAGTGGATTTCTCTCCTGAGGAGCAGATTTCCTGTTATCTCACCCACGTTTTTAGCTATGAGCCATTTGTAAGTCAGATGTTTGTAACTCCGGGACTGCCCGTAGTATCAAACTGCATTCTTTCTACCGTGTAAATGCATCTTCTCTACTTCACCATGTGTGTGTGTTATAGAACAAGCCATTTACCTTGCATTGAGACCATCTTCCTTTCCATTTGGACTTGGTGTTTCTTCTGCATCTGGTTCTCCTCCTCCATCTCCTCCTTCCTCCAAACTGTCCTCCTCCAAGCTGTCATCTTCTTCCAAGCTGTCTCTGTTGTCTTCGTCCACCAGCTTCTCCGTCTGATGGATCCGTTCCTGGAGCTCCAACTGGTACTCGATCTCTTGAGCGAGGCTTTCCGAGTCAGAGTCATTCTGAGACAGCCCTTCCGACGCCGTTTGCAAAAAGGAGTAGTGGACGTGGGGCTGAACCAGCCCTTTAGGTGATGCTTTGCTCGCATTCATGCTGGACAGAAGATCGAAAACAATCAGAGAAACACACTCAGTGCAGGACATGACCTGCATCTACACTGTAGAATTAATGAATTCCTACATCACTTTAGCTGCCAATGGCTCAATGCTATGGAATCATAGGAGTTGTAGTTTGGAGGAGGCACCAGCACTCAGCAAGTCAACCAGAACCTCAAGTCATGGCTGATACTGAAGGGACCATAAGCCAGAAAATAGTAAACTTTTAATACTTCCTTCTTGTGAGCTAGTGCTTTTCTCTAGAAGGTTGAACTATCTGCCCATCCAACTACAGGTCTTTTCTGCCACTACTATTTTGCACTTTATTGAGAAACTACCTCTCCCATTTGATATACTTTGCACTTTGGCCCAGATCCTTGTTTTACTCTTCTGCTTTTAATATTTTATGCTATATGTTGATTACTATGATGGTTTTATTGATATTGATGTTTTATTGTTGGTATAATTGTTTTATCATTTCACTGTTGTATGTTTTCGGGCTTGGTCCCCATGTAAGCCGCTCCGAGTCCCCATTGGGGAGATGGAGCGGGGTATAAAAATAAAGTTGTTGTTGCTATTATTATTATTATTATTATTATTATTATTATTATTATTATTATTATAAGGTTTTGAGGAGCGAAGCTAGCTTGGAGTAAACAAGTTAGGTCACAGATACCACTTGTGCCAAAATAGGTGTGGAAGGTGAGGAAGACCATCAGCAATTGGTCAAATTTAGATAAGCCAAGATATATATTCTTTGTTAACTGTGACACATTTTGCAGCAGCCATTTGCATGGTACAGAACTTTAGTGTGTGTATGGCTGTTTCCCTTATCATAGCCGTGATAACAATAAATACTTTGCTTTTTGTACTCTCATGAGATTGGGTTTTCTGCCTACCTCCTAGGCCGGAACCTTTGAGGGTCTTACAATACCAAATGAGAGACTCCCACCTGGGCACACCGAAGACTGGGCGACTTGGAAGGCACTGAACAGACTATGCTCTGGCAACACGAAATGCAAAGCCAACCTTAAGAAATAGGGCTACAAAGTGGAGTCCATGACATGCGAGTGTGGAGAAGAACAAACCACAGACCACCTATTATAATGCAACCTGAGCTCTGCCACATGCACAATGGAGGACTTTCTTAGAGCAACACCAGAGGCACTCCAAGTGGCCAGATACTGGACAAAGCACATTTAGTATAATGCCAAGCTTTTAACTTGGTTTGTGTTTTCAAGTACATTACAACTGTATATTTATATTACACTAGCTGTGCCCGGCCACGCGTTGCTGTGGCTTTGTCTGGTGGTGTTGGAGAGAAATTGTTGAGGTAGTGGTGGTATTGAATGTCTGTTGTATGGTTGTCTTTATGTTTAGTATGCACACTGAAGTGGATTATATGGCAATGTGGAGTCAAGATAATCCAGTTCAAAGCAGATAATATAAGATTCTAAATGGGTTATATAGCTATGTGGAAGAGCCTTGAGTCTACACTGCCATATAATCCAGTTAAAATCTGATAACCTGTGGAAGAGGCCTAAATGAGGCCTAACTGTGCCTGTCCCCTGGGCTGAGGAGGTTGCTAGGAGACCAAGTGGGCGGAGCTTAGCCTTCAAACTGGCAGCAATTGGATAAAAACAATTATTCCTCTCCCTCTAATTAGGAATGTATTTTTCTTTTCTTTTTGTTGTATCAACCTAGAGGCATGGATGAGGGGTTGTGATGTCAATTTTCGAGGTTGTGGGGTGTTTACTTTTGTTGTTTTGTCCATTGCCCCGATGCCATCACTCTTTTATATATATAGATAGCATGTATATTAATTTTACATACCTGAATGTGTCATTTGGTCTCCTGTTATATAGAGACTGGAGCAAAACATACACATTATATACTTTTTGTGTTTTGTATATAAATAAAATCACAGATGCAAAAGACAGGAAACCAAGTGACATCCAAGATCCATTGGGAGAAGAATGGACACTTTCTCCACCATTGCATGCTTTTCGTGGATTCAATGCAGGCAGAAATTCAGCAGGATAAAGCACTTCGAAGCATTGGCCCCCCAAATATCCTCTCCTCCCTTCTTTTCCCCCAATAATGCAACTTTCCCCCTTTTCTGCTCCTTTGGTATTACCTTTTCCAGGAAGTCACGCCAAGCGCTATTCACACAGCGGCTCTGCGACTCCGCTCTGCGCCACTAGCGTAGCGTCTCCATAGCAACAGTACACAGAAACGGAACTCCCCCCTCCCCTTTGCGCATTCTCGCCTCCATTCTGTTTTGAGAGGGACCTACCAACTCACCCAAGTAAAGGGGGGGGGGCGGAGAGGGCATGTATTGATTTAACATTATTTCACAGAATTATATAAAATAAAAATATAGAAACGGTTAAAAAAAAGAAAAGGATTTAAGAATGGGAGAACTTTATTGTTTGCTTTCCCCTTTCGCTCGGCGTAAAATGGTACATTCCGATCCCCATTGAAACAGCCATCTGATTGCAGCATAGACTAGATAGAAGGCAATGTTAGGCTAATCTGATTTTTCTGGCAGGAAAGTATTGTTATTATCTGTACCTACTACAGATAATAGAATACTACACTTGATTGATTCAATCAATCAATCAATCAATCAATCAAATAATCAATTAATTACATAATGAATTAAGTACACAATCAATCAAATAATCAATCAATCAAATAATCAATCAATTAATTGTATAATTAGCCCATCAAACAATCAAATAATCAATCAATTAATCAAATAATTAATCAATTAAATAATCAATTAATTAATTGTATAATTAGCCCATCAAACAATCAAATAATCAATCAATTAAATTATCAATCAATCAAATAATCAATCAATTACATAATTAATCAGTTACATAACTAATTAATAGATTGATATATTAATTAAATAACTAATCAATCAAATAATCAATTAATTACATAATGAATGAACTAATTACATAATCAATCAAATAATTAATCAATTAAATAAACAACCAATCAATCAATTATATAATTAACCCGTCAAATAATCAGTCAATCAATGAAATAACTAATCAATCAAATAATCAATCCATTACATTTTTAATCAGTTACATAACTAATTAATATATTAATAGATTAATTAAATAACCAATCAATCAAATAATCAATTAATTACAGAGTCAATTTATTAATTACACAATCAATCAAATAATCAAATAACCAATCAATGAATTAATTATATAATTAATCAATCTAATAATCAATTAAATAATCAATCAATTACATAATCAGTTGCATAATTAATAGATTATTTAAATAATCAATCAATCAAATAACCAATCAATGAATTAATTATATAATTAATCTATCACTCAAATAATTAATCAATCAATTAAGCAACCAATCAATCAAATAATTATATTATTAATTCATCTATCAAACAATAAAACAATTAATCCAATAACCAATCAATTAAATAATCAATTACATGATTAATCAGTGACATAAATAATTAATTGATTAATAAAGTAATCAAATAATCAATTAATTACATAATGCCTTGCACTGAAACTGAAACTGACTTTGGGAGGCTTCCGATATTTACAAAATGAGAATGAAAAAGTATTGGATAAGTTTCGATTCTTAAGTTTTTGGCACAGGACTCGTCCACGCATCGGAAATCGCATCGTAAGTACGAATTTAGCAAATTGGATACGACTTACAATGAAAAAATTGCACACCCCTATCTATCTATCTATCTATCTATCTATCTATCTATCTATCTATCTATCTATCTATTTATCTATCTATCCATTTATCCATCCATCTAAATTAATGTATGTATGTTTGTTCTACAGATGCTCCTACTGGCCCGATAACAATGGTCACAGGTTGCAAAATCTCAAGATTATACGTTATTTTGAGATGATACTACATTTATGAGTCACTTCTCTTGATCTGAAATCCTATTGAAAATATTGGTTTTCAAAGGTATAGTGTCGGAACGGCACAGGGCAAAATAAATAAAAATATGAGATGTTCATTGTGTATATTGTCCGGTATTGGAGATAAATGGAAGGTTAGAGATCGGTTTCTCTAATAAGGTAAGGCAGGTGTTTCTCAAAGACAGACGACTCTTGACTTCCTTCTGAATTCTTTGATGCCCTCATGCAGGAGCCTCGGATGACATACTTCTTACTCGTCTTCCAAGGGACAACTGGATATGAAAGAAGGAGAGATATATTTGTTTCTTATTCTTTCTAATTTTGACACTAGAATATGACAACACTGATGCCCATGTTTGACCAATTATGTCCTCTCTAGACATTTTAGAGGTCCTCCAGGGAATTCTAGAAGTTCTCCAGTATGATTCTATGGCTAACTTCTAATATACATCAACCACAGCATCAACCTCAAGACAATTCTATGGCCAGCTCCAGTATAAGTTGACGCTATGGTCAGCTTCCAGTATAAGTTGATGCTATAGTCAACTTCCAGTATAAGTTGACGCTATGGTCAGCTTCCAGCATAAGTTGACGCTATGGTCAGCTTCCAGTATAAGTTGATGCTATGGTCAGCTTCCAGCATAAGTTGATACTATGGTCAACTTCCAGCATAAGTTGACGCTATGGTCAACTTCCAGCATAAGTTGACGCTATGGTCAGCTTCCAGTATAAGTTGACTCTATGGTCAACTTCCATCATAAGTTGATGCTATGGTCAGCTTCCTGTATAAGTTGACTCTATGGTCAACTTCCAGCATAAGTTGACGCTATGGTCAACTTCCAGCATAAGTTGACGCTATGGTCAGCTTCCAGTATAAGTTGACGCTATGGTCAGCTTC
Organism: Anolis carolinensis; assembly: GCF_035594765.1. NCBI lineage: Eukaryota > Metazoa > Chordata > Lepidosauria > Squamata > Anolidae > Anolis > Anolis carolinensis. The sequence goes on from NW_026943819.1 coordinate 25,771,257, forward strand.
CAACATAAGTTGACGCTATGGTCAGCTTCCAGCATAAGTTGACGCTATGGTCAACTTCCAGCATAAGTTGACGCTATGGTCAACTTCCAGCATAAGTTGACGCTATGGTCAACTTCCAGCATAAGTTGACGCTATGGTCAACTTCCAGCATAAGTTGACTCTATGGTCAACTTCCAGCATAAGTTGACGCTATGGTCAGCTTCCAGCATAAGTTGACGCTATGGTCAACTTCCAGCATAAGTTGACGCTATGGTCAACTTCCAGCATAAGTTGACGCTATGGTCAACTTCCAGCATAAGTTGACGCTATGGTCAACTTCCAGCATAAGTTGACGCTATGGTCAACTTCCAGCATAAGTTGACGCTATGGTCAACTTCCAGCATAAGTTGACGCTATGGTCAACTTCCAGTATAAGTTGACTCTATGGTCAACTTCCAGTATAAGTTGACGCTATGGTCAGCTTCCAGCATAAGTTGACGCTATGGTCAACTTCCAGCATAAGTTGACGCTATGGTCAACTTCCAGCATAAGTTGACGCTATGGTCAACTTCCAGTATAAGTTGACTCTATGGTCAACTTCCAGGATAAGTTGACGCTATGGTCAGCTTCCAGCATAAGTTGACGCTATGGTCAGCTTCCAGCATAAGTTGACGCTATGGTCATCTTCCAGTATAAGTTGACGCTATGGTCAGCTTCCAGTATAAGTTGACGCTATGGTCAACTTCCAGCATAAGTTGACGCTATGGTCAACTTCCAGTATAAGTTGACGCTATGATCAACTTCCAATATATGTTGACGCTATGGTCAGCTTCCAGTATAAGTTGACGCTATGGTCAACTTCCAGTATAAGTTGACGCTATGGTCAGCTTCCAGTATAAGTTGACGCTATGGTCAACTTCCTGTATAAGTTGACGCTATGGTCAACTTCCAGTATAAGTTGACGCTATGGTCAACTTCCAGTATAAGTTGACGCTATGATCAACTTCCAATATATGTTGACGCTATGGTCAGCTTCCAGTATAAGTTGACGCTATGGTCAACTTCCAGTATAAGTTGATGCTATGGTCAGCTTCCAGTTTAAGTTGACGCTATGGTCAACTTCCAGTATAAGTTGACGCTATGGTCAGCTTCCAGTATAAGTTGACGCTATGGTCAACTTCCAGTATAAGTTGACGCTATGGTCAACTTCCAGTATAAGTTGACGCTATGGTCAACTTCCAGTATAAGTTGACGCTATGATCAACTTCCAATATACGTTGACGCTATGGTCAGCTTCCCAGTATAAGTTGACGCTATGGTCAGCTTCCAGTTTAAGTTGACGCTATGGTCAGCTTCCAGTTTAAGTTGACGCTATGGTCAGCTTCCAGTTTAAGTTGACGCTATGGTCAGCTTCCAGTTTAAGTTGACGCTATGGTCAGCTTCCAGTTTAAGTTGACGCTATGGTCAACTTCCAATATATGTTGACCATAGCATCAACTCCATTATGATTCTGTGGCTAAATTTAATGTATGTTGACTATAGTATCAATTCCAATATGATTCTATGGCCAGCTTCCAATATAAGTTGACCATAGCATCAACTACAATACAATTCTATTGCCAGCTTCCAATATAAGTTGAACATAGTTTCAATTCCAAGACGATTCTATGGTCAGCTTCTGATATAGGTTGACCATAACATCATTTCCAACACAATTCTATGGCCAGCTTTCAATATCAGTTGACCATAGCATCAACTCCAATATGATTTTGAGCCCAGCTTGCAATATAAGTTGCCCATAGCATCAACCCCAGTATGATTCTATGGCTTGTTCCAGTATAAGTTGACCACAGCATCAGCTCCAATATGATTCTATGACCAGCTTCCAATATAAGTCGACCATAGCGTCAACTCCAATACAATTCTATGGTCAGCTCCAATATAAGTTGATCATAGCATCAACTTATATTCTAGAGGTGTGCTCTCTAGAACCAACTTATGTTCTAGAGGTGTTCTCTCCAGAAATCTCCAGCCCATTCAGTAAAAAAGGAAGAAGTTGACCATGGAGTCATGCTGGAGGATTTAGATGATTTATAATGACATTTCACACACGTGTTTTCACACATTCAGACTGCCTCCCCAAATATATACCCCAGCGTGGTGCTTACCTTTCCAATTTTTATCCTGTCCTTTGCTATCTTCATTTGGTCTTGATCTGTTACTTTCCAGGGTCTGTTCTGAAACATCATTTCCTATAGATAGGATAAGAATGGGTACGTGAGGAGGCAGACCTAGATTGCATCTTCACTGCAGACTGAATGCAACTTAACATTACCCAAATTGCCTTGGCTCAATGCTATGGAATCACGAAATCATAGTTTTACAAGTTCTTTAGCCTCCTCTGCCAAAGACTGCTGGTGCCTCACCAAACTACAAATCCCAGGATTCCATAGCATTGAGTTGTGGCAATTCAAATTCCATCAAACTGCAATAAATCACTACTGACCGAGAGGTCATGAGTTCGAAGCCAGAAGGGGCGGAGTGAGCTCTCAGCCATTTAACAGTCTAGCCTGCTGTTGACATAAGCAACCTGAAAGACAGTCGCATCTGTCGAGTAGGAAATTTAGGTCCTGCTTTATGCGGGGAGGCTAATTTAACTAATTTACAACACCATAAAACCGTCCAGCAGTGTGCGGAAGAATGAGGAAGTACTCCATCAAGGACTCGGTGTCACAAGTGGACGATGAAGCAGCATCTCCCCCTGTGGCCAGAATCGAGAATACCTTCATGAAGCTGGAAGCTGGAAAATATTAAATTGCCTCTGTGTCTGTCTATATATGTAGTATGTCTAATAATGGCATTTAATGTTTGCCACGTATATGTGCATTGAGTCCCCTTCGGGGTGAGAAGGACGGAATATAAATACTGTCAATAAATAAATATTATCTACAGTATAGACATGGAAGAAATTTTTTGGACAATGCATATGGCTCATATTAAGCCGGTGGTAGCATAAACAGAGGGGTTCATATAGACCATGGTTCATATACAGTAGAGTCTCACTTATCCAACACTCGCTTATCCAACGTTCTGGATTATCCAACGCATTTTTGTAGTCAATGTTTTCAATATATCATGATATTTTGGTGCTCAATTCGTAAATACAGTAATTACTACATAGCATTGCTGTGTATTGAACTACTTTTTCTCTCAAATTTGTTGTATAACATGATGTTTTGCTGTTTAATTTGTAAAATCATAACCTAATTTGATGTTTAATAGGCTTTTCCTTAATCTCTCCTTATTATCCAACATATTCACTTATCCAACGTTCTGCTGGCCCGTTTATATTGGATAAGCGAGACTCTACTGTACTGTAAATAAATAAATATTATCTACAGTATAGACATGGAAGAAATTTTTCGGACAATGCACAAGGCTCATATTAAGCTGATGGTAGCATAAACAGAGGGGTGCATATAGACCATGGTTCATATAGTAGTGTGTTAAAATAGATAGAGTAGTATAGGAATGTATTATGGGACCATTCATAAAATCAAAAAATGAGTATTTCTAATAAACAGTATTTCAAAATGCCCAACTTGGCCAACATTGTGTATATATGCTAGTCTATAATAAAAAATTTATTTAGAAGAGCTATGCACTGAAGGAGCCTGCAAAAGACAACCTTTGTGGCAACGTGGATGCTGAATATTTTCTGAGTGCGAAACACTTTTATTTGACCACACATCCCTTTACCTTTCTTCCATTCTCTGTGGGCTTTCCATAGCTTCACGACAAACAGAAGGACTATGATAGACAGAACAACAAGCAGCATGGTCACAAGGGCCGGGAGCAAAACGCTTGGCTTCTTTCCCACGATGCTTTCGTAAGTGAGGTTTGCTCCTGCAGATTTGCAGAAAAACATAGGAATTTTAATGCCTTTGAGGACAGTCTCCTAGCAACTGCATCTTGCGCTCTTGAGAGCAGAGGAAACATATGAGTCTTGCAAACACTCCGGATTCGCTCATGATCCTGAATGCTTTTTTGAGACCGTGCAAGTCATTGAGAAACTGGTGAAAGTGTATGCCTCCCTCCTTTAGTCTCTCCACCATATCGAGAGATGGGACTGCAACTCCTATCATTCCCAGTCACAGCGGCTTCATCACATCATCAGAGTGGGTGACATCGACATGATTGTATATACAATTATTTTGCAAGGATTCAGCAGAATTGTGAGTTGTGAATTTTAATCTGCATTTTGGCAGTGGATTTTAACTTATATTTTAACTTTTTGTATCTTGTTTGTCTTTTAATAGTGTTTTATCTCTTATTTTAATGATAATTAATAATAATTATTAATAATTATTAAAATAATAATTATTATTTTAATGATATCCTACCTCAAGCAACAGGGAGAGGCAGGTAATACAATTATTATTGTGTTGTTGGAAGCTTTCATGGGCAGAATCACTGAGTTGCTGTGAGTTTTCCGGGATGTATGGCCATGTACCAGTAGCATTCTCTCCTGACGTTTCACCCACATTTATGGCAGGCATCCTCTGAGGTTGTAGACGCCTCCGAGGATGCCTGCCATAGATGTGGGTGAAATGTCAGGAGAGAATGCTTCTGGAACATGGTCATACAGCCTGGAAAACTCACAGCAACCCAAAAATTACTATTGCAGTAGAGTCTCACTTATCCAACACTCGCTTATCCAATGTTCTGGATTATCCAACGCATTTTTGTAGTCAGTGTTTTCAATATATTGTGATATTTTGGTGCTAAATTCATAAATACAGTAATTACTACATAGCATTACTATGTATTGAACCACTTTTTCTGTCAAATTTGTTGTATAAAATGATGTTTTGGTGCTTAATTTGTAAAATCATAAGCTAATTTGATGTTTAATAGGCTTTTCCTTAATGCCTCCTTATTATCCAACATATTTGCTTATCCAACATTCTGCTGGTCCGTTTATGTTGGATAAGTGAGACTCTACTATACGATTATTATTGTGTTGTTGAAAGCTTTCATGGGCAGAATCACTGGGTTGCTGTGAGTTTTCCGGGATGTATGGCCATGTACCAGTAGCATTCTCTCCTGACGTTTCACCCACATGTATGGCAGGTATCCTCTGAGGTTGTAGACGCAATCCAACAATGACTATTATTATTTTATTATAACACAGCAAATAAGATAGATATGCTGGATTTCGTATCACAAAATCACAAGTTGAACACTTCCCAAGTGTCTAGGACTGTGTGATGAATTTTCGGATGATGCGTGCAGATCCCAGCAGGGTGGCCTTTTGCAGTTGGCAGATCATGATTTTGTCAATGTCTATTGTTTCCAAATGCCAACTGAGATCTTTTGGCACGGCACCCAATGTGCCGATCACCACTGGGACCACCTGCACTGGTTTCTGCCAGAGTCTTTGAAGTTCAGTCTTGAGGTCCTGATAGCGACTGAGTTTTTCCTGTTGTTTTTCGTCAATGCGACTGTCACCTGGGATGGCAACATCAATGATCCAAACCTTTTTCCTTTCCACAACTGTGATGTCTGGTGTGTTGTGTTCCAGAACTTTGTCAGTCTGGATCCAACAATTACTACTACTACTACTACTACTACTACTACTACTACTACTACTACTACTATTATTATTATTATTATTATTATTATTATTATTATTATATTATTATTATTATTTTATTTTTTAAATCATGTACCTAGATATAACATTTTTTATAATCTCAGTTTCCATGGGTCACTATGTGTTTTCAAGTCATTTCGGACCTATGCCAACCTGAAGGCAACCTTATCATGGGGTTATCTTAGGAAGATTGGCATTGCCTTGGCTCAATGCTATGGAGTTAGAGGAGTTCTAGTTTTACAAATTCTTCTCTGCCATAGAGTGCCCGTGCTTCACCAAACTACAAACCCCATGATCCCATAGCATTGAGCCATGGTAATTAAAATGGTGTCAAACTGCATCCTCTTTAAAGTGTAGAATTAAGTAAATTGAACTAATAATTTTAAAATTAGGGAATGGACGTTGAGCTGCCTTAACTTACCATTTGTTGTCTCGGAATTCACCGTTGCTGAATCAAGACTTGTGGGTGGTGTCCACGCAGGAAACTTTCCCTCCGTTGCATTTAATATTTTGAGAGTTCCTTTTAGAAACGGAAGAGAAGGCTTATTATTTTCAACTCCCAGGGGGAATGCATAATGTACTATTGATATTATAGTAAATCACTCTGTTTATAGGACCATAAGAAGAAATTAAACATATAACAACCCTGAAATTAATTTCATTTTGCATTTGGCCAAAAGAAGAGTAGAGCAGTTGGATTTCCCACTGGATTTGGCACCAGATCTCCATTGCTTTCACCTTCATCTATGGAGAGAGTCTTTACATATAACTGAAACTGCACATACTGTATATACTCGAGTATAAGCCTAGTTTTTCAGCCCTTTTTTTAAGGCTGAAAAAGCCCCCCTCGGCTTATACTCGGGTGAGGGTCCTGGTTGGCTTACATTTGGGTCAGCGTATACTTGAGAATATATGGTACATTTATTATTTTCTCTATTATTATTGGTATTATTACATTTATTATTTTACTCTATTATTATTACATTTATTATTATACTCTATTATTGTTGCTACTATTACATTTATTTTACTCTATTTTTATTATTATTAATAATACATTTATTATTTCACTCTGATCTTATTATTATTATTACATTTATTATTCTACTCTATTTATTATTACATGTATTATTTTCCTTTATTTATTTATTTATTATTATTATTATTACATGTCTTATTTTGCTCTATTATTATTAAAAGGATACATAAGCACATTTACATTGGAGAAGATTAGAATAATGATTTGATCAGAGTTGGACAGTCTTATCTTAAATTAGAGCTTGATGTAAATATTCAAAAACATTTAACCTACTGATGCCTCAATTAATGTAATTTTTTGGTACTTATTTTTATTTCTGAAATTTCCCACCCTCGGCTTATACTTGAGTCAATGATTTCCCAGTTTTTTTGTGGTAAAATTAGATGCTTCGGCTTATATTCAGGTTGGCTTATATTCTAGTATATACAGTAATTTATTGGTCTACTTTAGTTTAAAAGATGGTCACTGTTCTTAACTTACCATTACTGATGGTGGAATTAAAATTCAAGGTAGATTCTTCTGTAATTGTGGACAGTGTTGGCATTGTAAGGTTCCCTTCTGTGGCATTGAATATTTTGTCTGATGCTGCAGAAATAGAAGAGCATTACGCCTTTTCTCACTGTCTCTTGTCATGAACGTACATACACATTTTGGTGACGTTTTGTTCTTGATGGCATTTTGCTCTTACCTGTGTAATTCGGAGAATTCCTAAGGGTTACTGTACTGAATTCAGTGGCATTTGGAGCGAGGTCTGTACTAGATTCTGGAAAACAAATATATTATTTGTTTATTTACAGCATTTATATTCCGCCCTTCTTTCTCACCCCGAAGGGGACTCAGGGCGGATCACATTACACATATAGGCAAACATTCAATGCCTTTTAACATAGAACAAAGACAAACAAACATAGGCTCCGAGCGGGCCTCGAACTCATGACCTCCTGGTCAGAGTGATTCATTGCAGTTAATTGCAGCTGGCTTGCTCTCCCGCCTGCCCCACAGCCTGGGCCTATTATTTCAAAATTGCTTGTTTCGTCACAGAAGGCAATATTTAACTCATGTTATCAACACACTTCTGGTGTCAAAGACTGGCCTTAATCCAACGGTTAGTCCCAAATAAAGTAGATCTTTTGAATAATTTGGATGTACACTTATCAAGCTCACCTTGGTTCTAACATTTCTTTAATTTCTTTTGATATAATTTGGGCTTGCTCACCAGTTACCCTATATGGCATTGATGATATAGGTTTTGCTTCTCCCGTATTTATCCTATGACTCACTAGATTTGTCCTCCCGGGCACATTCGTAAAAACATCCTGGTATGCCATTAACACTCTCTCCAATTGGCACCTTTGCTCCTTGGACAATTCTAAACAATTAGACAAATCCGGTATCACACTATTTTCATTCAATTCTCCCCACTCTGATAATATATAATCTTTTAAATTCATTTCTACTGTTTTGAAAACCATATTAGCTCTCGTATAATACGGTTTCATTCTATTTACATGTAATGTTTTACCCTTTCTTACATCATCTCCTTTAGCTACAATATAATTTACATTAGATAATTTTTTTATTACAATATATGGTCCTTCCCACGCCATCTCCATCTTCTTCTTTGCTCTTGGCTTCAACAGTAAAACTTTATCTCCTTCTTTAAAACTTCGATGTCTCGCACTGGCATCAAAGTTCTCCTTCTGCTTACGTTGAGCTGTCTTTAGTTTTTCCAACGCTACATCTTGAATAATGTTCATATAACTCCATAAATTCTCAATATAATCTATTACATTCTGTTCTTCAATCTTCTCTTCTCCAGTCCATGTAGCATACAAAATGTCCATTGGTCCTCTTACTTTTCTGCCAAATAAAAGTTCAAAAGGGCTATACCCTGTACTTTCTTGTGGAACTCCACGGTAAGCAAATAAGAAATGTTGTAACTGTTTATCCCAATCATTTAGATTCTTACAAGCATAGGTTTTTATCATGTGTTTCAGAGTCTTGTTAAAATTCTCTACCAATCCATTACTTTGTGGATAATAGGGTGTCGTATCAAAGCGTATTGACTGAATCAAGAACAAATCTAACAATTGCATTCTGGTTAGGTAGGTAAAGATTTTCACTATAAGTAGACAGAAATCTATAAATGCACGTATAGATAAAGTTGTCCTATTACTAGCTAATATACAGATTAGAACAATGGTAACAGACTAATTACAATCATTACAGGCGCATGAGAAATGAACAAATGAAGACTGTTTACAACATTACATCAAACATTATATTCATGCTTGTAACAGATAAGTATATTCAATGACTGAGTTCAATACTTTGAATTTCAGTATTGTCCCAATGTCTTAGGAATGCATGGTCAGTGAATTAAATAAAACAACTGATAATTTCTTCTGTAAATTGTGGTTCACACCTCAGATAAATTTAGCATTGTCCCATGTAAATTAACGTCTCGGAGATGCGTATAAAGAAATGTAAAACATAAAGAAGTGTAAAACAACAAGGGTTCCCGGGTATTTTGTGATCCTTGTTTCTGGATAAATATCCCTTCTTCAGGTAACTTCTGAGGGTTCTTTCATGCGTTTGTAGTAGAATCTCCTGGAGCTTTTTTAAATTCCACTAAGGAGTTTGTGGATCTGCTATAGACCTTCAACTGTGCATAGTGATCACAAATGAAAGGCAGAAGGATCACTATCCACAGTTGAAGGTCTATCCCAGATAGACCCATTGCAAACAATGAGACTTGCATAAACAGCAAAGAACAACTCCCATTCATTTCACTGGGTCTGCTCAGGATGGAAATAAAATGAGATGGATTATCAAAGGGAAATAAAATCTGCAGGTTTAATTTTTGTCGTATTCCTCAAAATGCTGCCCAAAATCTGGACTACCATTTACCCGAAAATGGATTAAATGTTTTTCCGTGTTCCCAGATACTGGCTGCTACAAATTCAACTAGTGTTATTGACCAAAAATACTATTCAGTGGCCTCTGCACTTACTGAAAGGTTTGAGGTATAATGTTGCTGTTAAGTTTCCTCCTCTAAGTGCTTCATGGTGAATAATGCAAGTAAAGGAAGACATCTGGGTGTATTTACGGACTGTGAGGATGGTGGTTGAATTGTATTTCTTGGCATCCCGTTGGTGTTCAGAGTCACCTGTAATGAAAAAGGAACAATGACACCTTTAGATCATTTTTTTAAAAATATAGAACTTTTAGCTGAAAGTGAGTAACTTGCAAATATTTCCTTGCCAAGTATTTTGAAGGAAAGAGATTTGAGGAGAAGCAAAATTTTTGGGACAAGACTTTGAAATCGGAAAAGAAAACGACCTCCAAAATTTATGGGAAGTCATTAGAGTGGGAAATGGAAACCGAACCAATTAAGGAGTGTATGATAAAATGGGCGAAAAATTTGGGGAAATCGATACAATTGGAGGAATGGGAAAAAAGTTGGAATACTAGACTAAAATTCACTTATGCGACAGACATGAAAGAAAATTGGATTAAAATATTTTATAGATGGTATTGGACACCCCAAAAAATTTCAAAATTTTACAAAAGGACATCCAACAAATGTTGGAAGTGTGGGGAACAGGTAGGGACCTTTTTCCATTGCTGGTGGACCTGCAAAAAATCTAAGGAAAGAAATCTAAGGAAAGAAAATCTATTGGAAAGAAATTCATTATAAAATTCAAAAGATGTTGCAAATTAGAATAGATCTGGATCCAAAATACTTCCTTTTAGGGATGCTAAATATAGGAAAAGACAGAAACAAGGAAATTTTATTCTATTATCTTACAACCGTAGCTAGAATGACTTTTGCCAAATGCTGGAGAGATAAAGAAATTCCGGAAATAAGGTGTTGGATAAATAAGATCTGGGAAATAATGAATATGGAACAGTTAACATATTTATTAAAAAACAACCAAGGAAGACCAAAAAAACAGACAGATTGGGAAATGGTCAAAAGTTACTTAAAAGAAGAAGAATTCAAAGTAATTATTTAAAATGAGATAGAAGACAAAGTCTGCATAGCAGCAGTATATGTAAAAAATTAGCAATGTGTAAAATAGAGACACTAGAGTGTGATGATGGAGGAGATGATGGCTAAAACTTCTTTTATGTAAGATGCTGTGTAAAAGATGGAAGTCAATTTTATGTGTTTTTCCTTCCTTTTTTCCCTCTCTTCTTTCTCTTTTTTCTTTTCTTCTTCTTTTTCTTCATTCTTCTTTTTTCGTTGTTATATCTCTTCCCCAATTTTAATTGTATGTTGTTGTTGCTGTTTTTGTTATTAATTTTATGTTGTAAAGCATTAATAAAAATTTATTGCAAAAAAAAAAAGAAAAAAGGAAAGGGCCCAAATGGTGTGTTGTTTGGAGTGTCGGATCTTGGGCAAGTCATAATTTTTCATCCCAAGAGGAAGTCAATGGCAAACTTTCTCTGACTATATAGACTTCCAACCACTTTGATTTAAGGAAGGCTGTCGAAAGGGCATTGCAATAAAAACATTAAATAATTTAAATGTACCAAAGAGTTCCACCCCGTTGTCCAGCATCCATGTAACCTGAGGAGGAGGTTTACTTCCCCAGGTGGAGCATTTCAATACGATCTTGGCTTCTTCCTTGTGACTCCTGGTTCTTAATGCTTCCAAAAGAGGTTGAGAAGGAGCAGCTGCAACAAGAAGGTTTGGAGACTTCAATCTTTCTACTGTGATAATAAAAAGATTCTGGTCAGCTTCCAACGCTTAAAAATCTCCAGACATTATAGCAAGGGTAATACCCTTGTCTTAGCGTGTTTGTTAAGCAGGGTAAGGCCTGGTAAGTATTTGGATGGGAGACCAGCAATGAATACGAAGTGCTGTGAACTATATTTCAGAGAAAGGAATTGGCCAGACAACCTTGGAGTATAATAATAATAACCATAATAATGATAATAATAACCAGTGTAGGTGGTCCTGGTGGTGATGGGCACACTGGGTGCCATGCCAAAAGATCTCAGCCGGCATTTGGAAACAATAGACATTGACAAAATTATGATTTGCCCACTGCAAAAGGCCACCCTACTGGGATCTGCACGCTTCATCCAAAAATACATCACACAGTCCTAAACACTTGGGAAGTGTTCGACTTGTGATTTTGTGATACGAAATCCAGCATATCTATCTTGTTTGCTGTGTAATAATAATAATAATAATAATAATAATAATAATAATAATAATAATAATAATATACATCACACAGTCCTAGACACTTGGGAAGTGTTCGACTTGTGATTTTGTGATACGAAATCCAACATATCTATCTTGTTTGCTGTGTCATAAAATAATAATAATAATAATAATAATAATAATAATAATAATAATAATAATAATAATATACATCACACAGTCCTAGACACTTGGGAAGTGTTTGACTTGTGATTTTGTGATACGAAATCCAGCATATCTATTTGTTTGCTGTGTCATAATATAATAATAATAATAATAATAATAATAATAATAATAATAATAATAATAATATACATCACACAGTCCTAGACACTTGGGAAGTGTTTGACTTGTGATTTTGTGATACGAAATCCGGCATATCTATTTGTTTGCTGTGTCATAATAATAATAAAATAATAATAATGATAATAATAATAATAATAATAAGTTTATTTTTATACCCAGCCTCCATCTCCCCAGAGGGACTCGGGGTGGCTTACACAGGGCCAAGCCCAGATAATTACAGTCAACAGAAAATAAAACACATCAAAATAAAATATAGTTAAGAAAACCCTATGAAATACATAGGGCTGCACTAGGTCCTGAAGGGACATACGCACTACCCTAAACATAAGTTGGCTCAGGCATCATCCACATCATCTCTTCCAATTTCCGCATTCTTCCCACACACTAACAGCCCATAATTCAAGGACTCACCTAAGACAATGACATTCACTTGCTTTCTTTGGATTATATCACTGTAGTAGAAACATGTGTAGAGCCCTTCGTCTTGCATTGTTACATTGGACAGAGCAATGGATAGAGCATCCTCTGAATAATGGGTAAGTTTATACCTCTGGTCTCTTAGACCTGTAGAAAAGAAGAAGAGAAATAAGCAATATGGAATGAACTAACCTTCTTACAGAGGTCACACATCCATTGCACTGACATCTTATAAAAAATGACTTGGATGATGAACTGATGTTGTTGATAATTGCCGTCAAGTCAATTTCGACTTAGGTCGACTTCATGAATGAGACACCACCAAGTCCCTTTATCCTCAACCTTGCAGATTTCTAGACTCAGACATCTGTGGCTTCCATGATTGAGTCCATCTATATGGAATGTGGTCTTCCTCTTTTCCTATGATTGTCTACCGATGACGTTTGGTGAATGAGAGACCTCTAAGTCAACCTGTCCTCATCAGCCCTGCTTAGGTGACATGGGACATCCATCCATGGCTTCCATGACTGGAACATGGTCTTCTTCTTTTTCTGTTGCTTTCTACCTAACCAAACATTTTTTTCCAAAATGAGTCATGTCTTCTCATGCCACAGCCAAAGTATGATGGCTTTCATTTAGTCAATTTGGCTTCTAGGGGGAGTTCAGGTTTGATTTGTATTAAAATCCATTCATTTGTCTTCTTTTCAGTTCCAGTATCCTCAAAAATCCCAATTCCAAATGAGCATTTTCTTCTTACCAGCCTTCTTCAAGGTCCAACATTCACATCAATGCATAGAAATGAGGAATACGATGGCACAGACCATCCTAACTGAAGTCTTCACTCATACATCTTCAGGATATTGTCTAGTTCCTTCATGGCTTACTGTCATGATCTCCAGTCTTTGATATCTCCGGTCGGCTGACAAAGAACAGATGCCAGCCATAAAACGGGCCAGCCATAAAACCTCAATTATCCTCTGGTATGTGAGAGCCCCTATATAAATGGGCCAAAGAGAAGGTATTCTGTACAAATTGTCAGGTTTTCTTCTCCCAGTTGTGCTGTGGGTCAGTCTTCCACCAGAAAAAGCACCAAGACACATGCTGGTAGATTCCAACAGGTTTTATTGTACAGAATACCAGAACCTTCTCTTTGGCCCATTTATATAGGGGCTCTCACATACCAGAGGGTAATTGAGGTTTTATGGCTGGCCCGTTTTATGGCTGGCATCTGTTCTTTGTCAGCCGACCGGAGATGTCAAAGATTGGAGATCATGACACTTTCCTTCTGAACCCTAAGATGGTTAATGCACTTTAAGACTCCTGGAATCTGTAGTTTGGTGAATCAACAGTATCCTTTGGCGGAGAAGGCTAAAGACCTCATAACACTACATCTCCCATGATTCATAGCATTGAGCCATGACAGATAAAGTGATGTCAAAGTGCATTTATTCTACAATATAGATGCACCCTGAGTCTTCTGATTTCTTCATTGCAGTCTCCATTCTGCTCAATGGCTGAGCCAAACCATGGAAAGTCTTGAACTACTGTATTTCAATGACGAATTGTACAATATGACTAATTGCACGGTATGAGTCATACACGCCAACAAAGAGGGAGAGAAGGAAAACCCACACTTGCTTTGTTCTGGTAGAAGAGCAACGCTTGTTTGTGTCTGTGGGGCTTGGGAGGGGGGCATGGACTTTCTCTTGCACTTACCTCGGTATTTGTTTAAAAAAATCACATAGCCCTTTGGGTTTTTCCATTCCAGAGTCGGTCTGTGATGCCAGGAGGGAGTAGCAGCAACTCTACAGTCCAGGTCTAGAGTATCTCCCTCTATGACTGTTACAGTTTCCTTGAGGGTCTCTTGCAAAGCCCCTGACAAAAGAAAAGATATGTGATCCGTCCATCACTCCAAGCTAAACAAAAGAATGAGTCCCCTGAGATGTCAAAAGAGCAAATTTTTCTGTTTAGACTCATGATAGAAACACATTTAAAATCTTATTACTTATAACACACACAAACACACATGCCATTTTAGTATCATTGCTCCCTCTATTAATGAACTCCAGTGGTAATAGTTAACAGACTGTAGCAAAAATGGGAACACAAAAGAGGAAGAAAAACAAGGATGCATACAATATTTTTACATAATTTTGTGCACGAAACAAAGTTAGTGTGCATTGAATCATCAGGAAACAAAATTGTCACTATCTCAGCCACTCATGTGGGCACTTTGTGATTTTGTACTATTTGGGCTTTTAGAGTTCCAGATAAGGAGTGTTCAGCCTATATCTATATCTACACACATATACATATATGCGCGCACACACACACACACACACACACACACTTATACAACCTGTTGAACAAGCTGTTTACTGATCTATCTATCTATCTGTCTGTCTGTCTGTCTGTCTATATATAAATGTAATGTTCGTTTTACTATGGAGTAAACAACAAAACCACTAAACCAAATCACACCAAATTTGGTCACAAAACACATAGTCATCCAAAATATGTCTTTCAATTTAAAAAAAAACCTAGAAAATAATCCAAATTACAGAGGATGAGGAAGAGCCTTTCTCCCCTTAACTGCCAGTTAGAAAGGTAGGCTCTGCTGGATTATATGGCAGTGTAGACTCGCCCTTCCACATAGCTATATTACTCAGAATGCCAAGGCAGATAACCCACAGTATCTGCTTTGAACTGGATTATCTTGAGTCCACACTGCCATATAATCCACTTCAGTGTGGATTTTATACAGCTGTGTAGAAGGGGCCTCATATAATCCAGTTCTAAGCAGATAATATAAGATTATAAATATAGTATGTAATAATTATTGTGGTATAATAACACAAAACAATATAATCTATAAAACCAGGACAGTAAATAAAGAGCAACATTCTGAAAGAAGGGAAATTGGGAATTCCAGAATGGAAAAAATCAGGGCCAGCTAACATTTCCCAACAAAGGATTCCCCGAGGCAGGAAGCAGCCAGGCTTGGAGGCTGCAAGGCCTTTAAATGCTAATCAAGGTGGCTAATTGCAGCATTCATACCTGCCACACCGAGATTATTAATTGCTATTCAAACCGGCCAACCAAGGATTCTGCAAGGTAGAAAGCAGCCAGGCTTGCAAGCAGCAAGGCTATTCAGTGCTGTTCAACCTGCCAACCATGATTTCTCCTAGGTGAAAAAAACCCCAGGCTTTGAAGCCACAAGGCTACTCCATCCCATTCAACCTGGCCTAGCAAGGATGCCCTATGGAGAAAGCGGCCAGGCTTTTAAGCTGCAAGATTATTCAGTGCAGTTCAAGCTGGCCAAACAAGGATTCCCCTACAAAGGAAGTAGCCAGGCTTCAAAGCGGCTCTTTGATTGAGGGTGCTACTCCAGCTACTCTAGAAAACGGCCAAGCTTTGAGGCTGCAAGGATATTCACTGCTATCCCACCTGGCCAACAAATGATTCCCATAAGCTACAGCCACGCGTGGCTGGGCAAAGCTACTGCATGAATAAAATAATAAGTTTACAGCAGAAGGGAAACAATGACAGATAGGACATTCCTTATCCAGAATTCCTAAATCTCAAATACTCCACAACTTGCAATTGTCCATATAGGTGTCTGGGATAGTGACACCTTTGCTTTCTGATCATTCAATACATAAACTCTGTTCATAATCGCCTTCAGTCTATGAAGCATAAATGGACTTCATGTTTAGATGTGGAGCCCAACTCCAAGGCATCTTACCATGTACATTAATGCAAATGCAGGGACTCTAGAATTAGGAAGAAAAATCCAAAATTGAAAAGACTTCTAGTCCCAAGCATTTTGAATACGGGATCTCAACCTGTATAATAATTCAAAAGTTATGTAGCATGTTATAGTCCAATGAATGCTCTGCAGCATGAGCTTTTATAGACAATAGCCCATAACATCACATGGATGAAATGCCGTCTACAATTCCATGTACAGTAAAGTCTCACTTATCCAACATAAATGGGCCAGCAGAATGTTGGATAAGCAAAAATGTTGGATAATAAGGAGGGATTAAGGAAAAGCCTGTTAAATGTCAAATTATGTTATGATTTTACAAATTAAGCACCAAAACATCATGTATTACAACAAATCAATAAAAAAGCAGTCCAAATGATGGTAATGTTACGTAGTAATTACTGTATTTATGAATTTAGCACCAAAACATCACAATATATTGAAAACATTGTCTCAGAAAACATTGGCTACTAACAAATTGACTACAAATAAAGATAGAATTGCATAAAATGAACTTACTGTAGCAACATTGTTGGAAATTAAATCCATAAAAAGTTCAATCCTAGCTGCCTAGAGAAACAGCTGTGGATCGGGGTGGGAGGCAAACTGCGTTGGATAATCCAGAATGTTGGATAAGCGAATGTTGGATAAGTGAGAGTCTACTGTACTGTATACATGTAACGTGTATGGTTTGCTTCTTACTATGTACAGTCTGCCGTCAACCATGAATACTACTGAATGCATGAATTTGATATGAGAATATACTTTAGAAGCTAAAGGAAAGTGTTGTGAAGCTACAGTAAAATATTCAGAAACATCAACACGTTCATGCTGTCAGCGGCTGAGAAGGCTGCTTTGGTGTTTTTCCATGAGACCTTTCTATAACTTCACTATTTCCTGCCGCAGACATTAGGTGGGGCGCAGCGGGGAGGAGGACATGTCAGTTCACAAGGCTTTAACAGATACCACAAGGAAACACGCAAGCGACAGCATCATTTATGGAAGTCCTTTCCATGTGACGCACTAGAACATCCAGGGTGAACACAGATGGATGTGGTCACCATTAAGCACCACTGGCCAGGAAATTCTTGAAGTCCATATTGATAAAGGAATGAAAGATGGTCAGAAGATAACTTTCCATGGTGAAGGAGACCAAGAACCAGGGTTGGAGTCAGGAGATATCATTATTGTCTTAGATCAAAAAGATCATTCTTTGTTTACAAGACGAAATGAAGACTTGGTCATTTTCCATGGACATTCAACTAGTTGAGGCACTGTGTGGGTATCAAAAACCAATTGCAATGCTAGACAATTGAACCATAATCGAACCACTGTGATGGTCCAGAATAAAGGGAATTGACACTCAATCCACTGAAATGGACTCTAAAGGCATCAGATCCTGTTTGGACTTGGAAGCTAAGCAGCATCAGCCCTGGTTCATCTTCGGATGGGATACCGTTGATAAATCCCAAGTTCTGTAGTCTGTATTTCAGGGGAAGGAACTGGACAAACCGCCTCTGAGTACTCCTTGCCCAAGAAAACTCTGTGATGCTCATATAATGTAATTTTACTGGTATCTCGGCTTATACTGGAGTCAATTTTTTTATATAATATATAATATTACCCTATAATGATATAGTACAATATAGTAATTTAATGCTGATATTGTGCTATGCTAATAATATAATGTATGTACATTTGATTTGTAAGCCGCTCCGAGAGTGGGATATAAATGTAGTAAATAAATAAATAAATAAACAAACAAATAAATAAATGTTTCCCCAGTTTTTTGTGGTAAAATTAGGTGCCTCGGCTTATATTCGGGTCAGATTATATTCGAGTCTATACGGTAAGTGCTCTTTTTACCAAGACCTTCGTAAACATTTTATAAATCCAATTTTAGAAAGTTTACCAGGGAGATCTGTAAGGTTTTATGTTGATTATCTTTTGGCAGACCAAGACCCCAAAATTACTGCCAAAGTTGCTAGCTTTTGTGCAGCAGCTATAGCTTGTCGGTGCAAGATGTTGCCAAGGTTTTAGTAGGTTTTAATATTTACTTCACCATTTACCTTTGCCATTTTAGCATATAAATGTTTTATATCATTTTAACTACCACATTCAATACTGTGTTTTAACCTTGTTCTTCACTGTGTTTCTTAATATCTAATTGCATATGTTTCTATGCTGTTCTGAGGCTTGTACATTTTATGTTGCTGGTCATCGACCGTAATAAATAAATATATATATTAGACATGACCAAAAAATCATTTTGAATCGTATATCGGAATTATTTCGGATTGTTCTCGCTTTTTGATACGCATTCCGAGACATTGTCTCACAGCGCAACCAGCAATGTAATTCGAACCATTGTTGGCCCATTCTCTAATTGTCTCTTAATGTTTCATTAATTTTTTCACCCCAAATTTTTTAAAATATATTTTTTAAAATATTTTTAAAAAATATTTTGTTTCTGCAAGCTACCTAGAATGGGAGCTTAGCGCAGCCTAACATGGCTGCCACTCCCCAGCCAATCAGAAGCTTCTACGATGGACGCAAAGGTGGGGGCTAGGGTTGATGAGGATAGCCCTGTAAAAGTCCCCCCGGTTCCTTTTTTTTTTTTTGGCGATTGCGCATGCGCGTCCGCCATTTCAGAAGCATTTAGAATCATTATGAATTTTCGGAAATATCCGAAATTTTTGGGTGAAAAAATCGGAAATACTTTCTATACCGAAGCGCCAGTGCCCCCTACTTTAGAAATGAGAATTGAAACATTTTTTTCATCGATCGGACATGCCTAATATATATATATACGGTAAGTCAAGATGCTCTTAAGTTGAGGTTCCACTGTAAATGCTATTTCAAATTTCATGGTATGGCAGTGAAGACTTAGCCTCAGTTTGCAGCAGCTGAAACAAGTTTGGAACAAAAGTGGAGGAGGATGGAAACTGGGACATTCTGAAAGCAGCTAGGAAAGTGGGATGACAGAGGATCAAACACTGCCAAATTAGAACAATATGATTTTCAGAGCAATTTGCACAGAAGAGGCATATAGAGTGCAGTATAGCAATCCCAATGGCATGTGCTACCTACCTTGCAGTGGCAACACCAAAGCCAACACGGAGAGCATGGCAGCGAAGGGCATGGTGTTGTGCGTGTCGGTCTCTTGCATCAAAGGCAGCCCCTGGGAGAAACACGGGCCACTTTCTCTTTGCTTCTGAACCCCAGGGTCGGGTGCAGCTGGGGCTTCCTCCTTTTCAAGGGGCCAGAAAGCAGCATGTGCCGTGACTTCACCAGCCACAACCTCTGCCCACTTTCCTTTTGCTGCTCCCACCTCTCTTCACACCTTGCAGACGCTTTCCTCCTGCGGCTGAAGGCAGGAAAGTCCTCTCTCCCTTCAGCATCTGGCCAGTAACTCACACCAGACAGCTCCAAAGTGTGATCTTGAAAGATTACTTTCCTTGGTTGTTTTGTATATGTTTTGAACAAACCACCCACACAGTGAGGTAACTGGTGTTTCCCTCTGATTGTAGTGAAGTGGACAACTTCACTAAAATCCCCATGTTCCTGGACCTAACATTCAGAAAATTGTATTCGTTCTTATTCCTGCCATCACATCGGCTGTTTTCTTTCCTTGAGACTGACACATTTTTGCGGGGCATCTACGCCGTAGAATTAATGCTGCTTGACACCACTTTTACTGCCATGGGTCAACAATATGGAACCGTGGGAGTTGTAGTTTGGTGAGGCACCAGCCCTTGAAAACTGCAAACTGGATTGCTGACCTGAAGGTTGTTGGTTCGAATCTGCGAGACGGGGTGAGCTCCCATCTGTCAGCTCTAGCTTGCGTGGACATGAGAGAAGCCTCCCAGCAGGATGGTAACATATCCAGGCATCCCTGGGCAACGTCTCTGTAGATGGCCAATTCTTTCACACCAGAAGCGACTTTCAGTATGTTCTCAAGTCACTTCTGACACGATAAAAATTGCCTATTATTTTATTATTTGTTTATTTATGCCCCACTTTTTCTCCCCACAAGGAGACGCAAAACAAATCCTAAAAACTGGCTGCACTCCAGTGTCTCTATGTCCTAACATTTAAAGCTTGGCTGCTTCCTACCTGGGGGAATCCTTTGTTGGGAGGTGTTAGCTGGCCCTGATTGTTTCTTGTCTGGAATTCCCGTTTTTGAGCGTTGTTCTTTATTTACTGCCCTGATTTTAGAGTTTTTTAAAATACTGGTAGCCAGATTTTGTTCATTTTCATGGTTTCCTCCTTTCTGTTGAAATTGTCCACATGCCCGTGGATTTCAATGGCTTCGCTAAAGGATTCCCCCAGGCAGGAAGCAGCCAAGCTTTGAAGCTGCAAGGCTAGTCAAGGTGATAAATTGCAACATTAACACATGCCTCCAACAGACAAGAGTTCTTTCTCCCGCTCTGGACTTTATTCTACAGATATATAAACCCCACTTGCCTAGTTTCCAACAGACCTCACAACCTCTGAGGATGCCTGCCATGGATGTGGGTGAAACGTCAGGAGAGAATGCTTCTGGAACATGGCCATACAGCCTGGAAAATTCACAGCAACTCACCATGCTTTTTTTGTACTTTTTCTGGTCTGTGGCTAAAGTTAAGTACATTACCATTCCATACAGCCCAGAAAACTCACAGCAACCCAGTGATTCCAGCCAGGAAAGCCTTCGACAACACAATAAATTCAGGTGTTCGTTGGAGAAAAAGCACTCTCTGCACAGCGTTTGTGAGAAATTCTGACCACTTTCTTTTTATTGAGATCAATGTGATTCTTTTCCCTAGTGACACATTGTGGAAGATGAGCAGTAACAGAAACCAAACATAATCAGTCGCGAACTTTTTTGGGGAGAAATAATAACCGCGCCGGATCCTAACGAAAGTCTTTTAAAAGAGGCATACCATTTTCTCCCTTTTTCTTGCAAATCTCTTCAACAATAGAACAGAGCCTGGGAAAGTGTTTACACCCCATAATCCCCCAACCAGCATGTCCAAAAAGTTCAAAAACTGACTTTTCCAAGCGTCGAACTTAAGGTATGTTGCTTTATTAGCACCGGTTCCTTTAGAAAAGAAACTAAACTTTCCTCGAAAAATACTGTGAACAATCCTTCTTTTTGTTCTTTGGAGAAAGTTAACATTTAGGGGGGAAAATCCCCAAAATCATCCAAAAATAGTTTTTTTTTGTATGACATTATTGAAGGACCTTTTCTCTCCATCCCTGAATAAAACGGGTTCTTCAATGTTTTCATGCTTTCTGAGACTTTCAGAAACATTCAGTGGTATTTTACTCCCAAATAAATGTTCATAGAATATCAGTGGAAATAGCTAAGTAACCCAACTAGTTTGTTAATAAGGGAATTATATGAGAACGACCCAAGGAACAATGGTTTCGTTAATGGAAGCGTTTGGTACATTTTGTTTGCGACTCGGGCGTAACTCTGTACAGTACATTAAGTACGAATAACTTGCAAACGGTTAGTGCAAAAACACTCCTTTCCCCGACCGAAAAGCCACCTCCCCGTATTAAATATACACCAGCGACCCACATTTTGGTTTTGATTGTCATTCTTGGCTCAAAGTCCATGAAAAGTCTTTCCACAAAAAAAGCAGATCCTGGAGAAGGCATACATACGCTACGCTCGCTCGTTTTTCAGAATTTCTGTACATAGCCAAAAATAGTTTAAATTACAGCTCTCTCTCTATGTGTCTTTGTGTCTATATGGATATATATATATATTCCAAAAATACCAGCAGCAGTAACAAAATACAAACAACGCAGTTGGCTTTCCTGCTATCGTTCGCTTTATCTCCCTAACTTTGTCACTATACATCCCTGGTTAAAAAGAAATGCATTGGAAAAATGCCCTGCTGCCCTTTCCAGGTCAAATGTACGCAGTATGCTTTAAGTACGAAATATACATATTGCACACAAGTAATAATTTCCCGTCGACTGCTTCGGTTCAGTGCCTATTGGATGCTCCTTCGAAAATTTCATATTAGAGGTAATTCCATTTTATACACAAGAAGAAAGGCCTATTCACACTATACAATAATTGCGTTATGTTTCCATTGTAAACTGCTAGGGCTACATTCGATTTTTTTTAAACCCTTACTAAATTACAAATCCCAGGATTCCACAGGATGTTGCCATGGCAGTTACATTGGAATCATAGTGCTACGAGGGTTGAATGAAAAGTAATGCCTCCACCTTCGTAACTTCTCAACTGGTATGTGGCAGGTACTGGTTTGTTCAGTAGACTCTAGTCTACAGTTCCATTTGGTGGGAAGCCTTAGCATTGAATGGTTGTGTTGTTAAAGTGCAAAGTATGGAACCCTGCACAGACAGGGAAGCCTTAGCATTGAACGGTTGTGTTGTTAAAGTGCAAAGTATGGAACCCTGCACAGACAGGGAAGCCTTAGCATTGAACGGTTGTGTTGTTAAAGTACGAAGTATGGAACCCTGCACAGACAGGGAAGCCTTAGCATTGAATGGTTGTGTTGTTAAAGTGCGAAGTATGGAAGCTTGCACAGACAGGGAAGCCTCAGCATTGAACGGTTGTGTTGTTAAAGTACGAAGTATGGAACCCTGCACAGACAGGGAAGCCTCAGCATTGAACGGTTGTGTTGTTAAACAGCGAAGTGTGGAACCCTGCACAGACAGGGAAGCCTTAGCATTGAACGGTTGTGTTGTTAAAGTGTGAAGTATGGAACCTTGCACAGACAGGGAAGCCTCAGCATTGAACGGTTGTGTTGTTAAAGTGCGAAATATGGAACCCTGTGCAGACGGTCGGTCAATGCAACTTAAGCAACATGCAGTCATTGAATTCTTGACAGCAGGTGTCACCCCAAAGGAGATTATTCAGAGAATGCAAGCTGTTTATGGGGATTGTGTTGATGTTAGTCCTGTGCGTCATTGGGCGAGTAAGTTTAAAGATGTTGAGGTGGGAACATCTGACTTGCATGACAAAGAGTTAGACGTCCTGTGACAGCAAGCAACGAGTTTCACAAGCAAAAGGTTGACAGATGGATTCAGGACGATCGTCATATCACTCAGAGAGAAATTTCAAGCATAATCGGCATTTCACAAGAATGTGTGGGTCACATTATTGCTTTGCTTGGCTATCAGAAGATCTGTGTACAATGGGCACCCAGGATGCTGACACCTGAAATGAAATTGCACAGACTTGAAATTTGTCAGGAACTCCTCTCGCATTACGAGAATGAAGGTGATGCCTTTCTCCTTTGGGGTGACACATTCTGCTGTCAAAAATTCAATGATGTTGCTTAAGTCGCATTGACCGACCATCTGTGCAGGGTTCCATAATTTGCACTTTAACAACACAACCGTTCATTGCTAAAGCTTCCCACCAAATCGAACTAACTGTAGATGAGAGTCTACTGAACAATTTACGAAGGTGGAGGCATTACTTTTCATTCAACCCTTGTATAACTGCATAATGTAGATAGGCTGGAAATGTGAACTGAATTAAGCTTTCTCCAAGTTGGCCAGGGGTCAAAGCTTGGATTGGCCCTGTCATTTATCTGAATCCTACAACTTGTTGATTATCCATCCATTGTTTTTGAAAGCAATGGATGGATAATCATCATGAAACATGGATAGCGAAATGAAAGGACCGATGGTGAGAATATCTTGGGGAAGAAAGGCAATTGCTGTTTTGTGAAAAAGGATTGCACACATATTGGTCCTTCAAACATAGGAGATCTTCCCAATCTGATGTCATGTGTGACATGGCAACCGGAGCCCATCGTGTCTGGATGTTGCTAGATTGGAGAAGGTTGGAAGAAGATAACACACTTTCATTCCTTAGGAAACATTGTCTCTAAATCTTAAGTCAACTTTCTTCCATTTGTAAATGAGGACCAAGAGAACCAATGCTTTGTTCAGGCAATGCCTAGTTGTGTTCTCATTTTTATCTATGTTTTGATGTGAAATTTCTTCTGGAAGTCTTCACCTTGGCCTAGTTGCATGACATGGGAAAGTATCTCCAGATGCTTTGAGTCCAGGCTCAGCTGAGTAAGAAAGGAACTTCTCTTACATCCAAAATGAAAGGATTTGCACCATGAAGTTAGTGGTAAAGGCCAAATCCTCAAGCCCTCTATATTAATAAAAGCTTTGATGCAGACATGGAAAGATATTAGTGGCACCTCAAACAAATACTTTGGTCAACAAATTGCAAAGCTGCTTTCACCAGTTTCAGGTGATCTCATATAAAAACATAGTTTCTTCTAATACCAATGTCCCAGAAATGCACGCATAGTACTTTATTTGCACTTCAACCTCCCTTCGTATCCTGAACTCAATGGACTCATGGCCATTTTAATTCATGTAAACAGGACTCCTATTTAACAGGGATCCTGGTTTTCCTAAGCCTGAAAAAACAAAAAAGCAAAAACCTAAAGTAGATTTACTACACTTCCAACTTGAAAGCCATGGACTTCCACAGAATGCATTGGACACAATGGGAAATTACAATTAAAATAGTCTGGCACTGGGGAAAAATGTTAAGAGTTGCTCAGGAGGAATACTAGGTTATGATACTGGATTTGATGATCTGTATATATTTATTCTCTCTCATGTGGACAATTGCAGTTACAGTAGAGTCTCACTTATCCAGCACTCGCTTATCCAACATTCTGGATTATCCAATGCATTTTTGTAGTCAATGTTTTCAATATATCGTGATATTTTGGTGCTAAATTTGTAAATACAGTAACTACAACATAACGTTACTGCGGATTGAACTACTTTTTCTGTCAAATTTGTTGTATAACATGATGTTTTGGTGCTTAATTTGTAAAATCATAACCTATTTTGATGTTCAATAGGCTTTTTCTTAATCTCTCCTTATTATCCAACATATTCGCTTATTCAACGTTCTGCCGGCCCGTTTATGTTGGATAAGTGAGACTCTACTGTATTGGAAACTTTCATTTTGTAGATCCAAGTATCTCCCAGCTAACATGGGTAGATTCTGGGAGCTGTAATTTTAAAAATTATTTCCAATGACCCTTTAGGAACAATGAAGATAAAGCTCGTCAAACACAACCATGATTTGGTAACCTGAATAAAACATCCAAGGCTGTGTTGTTGTATATTCATTCAGTCACTTCTGACTCATTGTGACCTCATTGACCAGTCCATGCCAGAGCTCCCTGTTGGCCGTCGACACCTTCAGCTCCTTCAACATCAAGGATAACATCCATCCATCTTTGCCCAACATCATTGTCTTCTACAAGCTTTCTTGTCTTCTCATGATGTGGCCAAAGTACTTCATCTTTGCCTCCAATATCCTTCCCTCCAGAGAGATGTTGACCAATATCTCCTGGAGTATGGACTGGTTGGATCTTCTTGTGGTCCAAGGCACTCTCAGCATTTTCTTTCAAGACCACAGTTCAAAAGTGTCTATCTTCCTTCGCTCAGCCTTCCTTATGGTCCAGCTCTCGCATCCATAGGGGAATACCATTGTTTTAACTATGCGGACTTTCATTGCCAGTGTGATCTCTCTACTCTTCACTATTTTATTGAGGTTGGTCATTGCTCTCCTCCCAAGAAGGAAACATCTTCTGATTTCCTGGCTGTACTGACGAATAATCATGAAGAGCTTTTCCTTACATGAAGAACTGAGAATGTCCATGGTGCACATAGATATAGTGCAACTCAAGGCAGCAGTACATGGATCAGTGTTGGTCCATGAACTATTGGCTGCTGGTCCACAGGAAAGCGAGGAACAACCAAACAACAAAACAAGCTTAAAGATGAACTTAAAACTAACCAAAAACAATTTGGTATAAACACTGACATCTGGAAAGCCCTGGTCCTTGAGCGTTCTAAATGGAGGTCAACTGTCACCAACATTGTGATGGATTTTGAAGAGGAACAAATAGAGGATGAAAGGGAGAAATGTGCCGAGAGAAACAAGCAAACCCTTGTTGGGACCACCTTCCATCTGAAAATGTGTTCTCACTATGAAAGAACATGCAGATCCAGAACAGGTCTCCAAAGTCACTTATGGAGTCACCACCAAGACTCTATCCTTGGAAGACAATCAAACCTGGCCACAAGGTATCACCTATGATGATGATGATGATCTGACTCTGTTGCTCTGATCTTTAAGAAAAGAAACACCTGCTAAGAGTAAACATGGCTCCTTAACAGTCCTAGTCCATGGTGCTGCACATCTTGGAAAGGAAAACAGAAACACGAAAAGAAGTGGTGAACATAGCTGGCACCAGTGGTTCATAGGATTGAGTAGTTGCCCAGGACCGAAACCATGAAGCCCATCAACATCACCATTTTGGTTATCGTGGGACACTTGTGAGCATGCTCATTCATGGTGAGGGTGAATGTGGCAATATAGACCCAAGACCACACTCGGCAACTCCATGTGCCTTCAGAAACACAGTGTTTTGCTAACATGGTTGAAGGTCATCAAGTGCGGAGAAGTTGAAATGACGTGGGAACCAGCCCTTCAGTTCTAAATTTGGTTCCCACCAAGACCTCCCTTTTGTCGTTTAAATATATATATATCACACACTTCAAATGGAAATAAACGTGGCACGTGATCCTACGCTAGGCTCGACAAGAACACGGCCCTATTTTCCGCCACGATATCTGGGAGGCAGAGCGGGATCTTGCAGAACGGAGGTATAATAATGTAGCTAAAGATGACGTTGGGCCATTTGTGTCTGCGCTACCCAAAATGCCACAGAACAAAATGGCACAGTTCAATTCCATTAAAAATAAGAGACCAACGAACAACACAATTCCACAATTTAGAGCGCATCCTAATTGTGACTAACGTTACGCAGAAGGCAGTGAAGACTGGTTTTCCTCCTTGGAGCTTCATTCAAGGTGTTTTGTGTGTGTGTGTTTGTTAAAAAATCATATATTAAAGCTCAGTAGCTTACGTCACAAAGACATTTCTGCTGGACAGAAGCCTAGAGACCGAGTGAGAGGGTGTTTGGAGCACATGAATATTTGTCCACGATCCAAGCATGCGTCTACACTGACCTATTTTTTTTTCCTAGACGCACAAACACCACTCTGTGGAAGATATGCTAGAGGGTTATTTTTTAAATCCATCGAGAGGGTTATGAATAATGTCCTCCTCTGTCAGTAATTTAAAAAAGAAGACGAAGACGTTCCAATCTTGCACTACAGTCGTGTCTTTCCATCTTATTCCTGCAGTAAAGTTTCTCTCCAGTTAAAGCCGCCGGTTGGTCCGTGAGTAAGCGGAAGGATCGGGGGGTCCGTCAGTTGCCACAAACCCGTGTCGCCAAGTTCTTCACAGCAACAAAAGCCCAAATATGGAATCTGCAGGGCGAAGGAGAAAACAAGAGAAATATCTCCGTGTTCCTCAGCCTTTGGTCATTCAGTTTCTCAAATCTCTGAGCATTGGGCAAGCTGGCCAAGGCTGAGGGAAACTCAAATCCAAGGCTGAAAAACCATTCAAGAAATATGTGAATACATACTCTTTGAAAGAAAAGTAGGAATGTTTCCAGGGAAGTCAATGAACACAAGTATAATACAAATCCTTGGCCTATTGGGAGAATTATCCTACTGGCTTCCAACTCAGATATTCTGAGAAGCACTGAGGTCCATCTACATCTATCTATATAAAATGATAAAGTTGTTTGCGCAGTGACTATAACAACAAAACTAAACATCCCAGAAATACGAAATTTGGCAACACAATGCAAAAGGCTTGCCTCCAGGTTACAACAACACAACCACACCACAAAACCACAATCCAGACCCACAAAACTCACAACAACGCATCATGCGATAACAACACAACTAAACGCCCCAGAAATACAAAACTTGGCAACACAATGCAAAAGACTTGCCTCCCAGTTGTAACAACACAACCACACCACAAAACCACACAGGACCCACAAAACTCACAACAACGCATCGTGACTATAACAACACAACTAAACGCCCCAGAAATACGAAAATTGGGAACACAACGCAAAAGCCTTCCCTCCAGGTTGTAACAACACAACCACACCACAAAACCACAATCCGGACCCACAAAACTCACAACAATGCATCGTGACTATAACAACACAACTAAACGCCCCAGAAATACGAAACTTGGCACACAACTAAACGCCCCAGAAAAATAAAACTTGACAACACAACACAAAAGCCTTGCCTCCCAGTTGTAACAACACAACCACACCACAAAACCACAATCCGGACCCACAAAACTCACAACAATGCATCGTGACTATAACAACACAACTAAACGCCCCAGAAATACAAAACTTGGCACACAAGTAAACGCCCCAGAAATAAAAAACTTGACAACACAACACAAAAGCCTTTTCTCCCAGTTGTAACAACATAACTACACCACAAAACCACAATCCGGACCCACAAAACTCACAACAACGCATTGTGACTATAACACAACTAAACGCCCCAGAAATACAAAATTTGACAACACAACGCAAAAGCCTTGCCTCCCAGTTGTAAGAACACAACCACACCACAAAACTACACTGGACCCACAAAACTCACAACAACGCATCACGACTATAACAACACAACTAAATGCCCCAGAAATATGAAACTTGGCAACACAACATAAAAGCATTCCCTCCCTATTGTAACAACACAACCACACCACAAAACCACAATCCGGACCCACAAAACTCACAACAGTGCATCGTGACTATAACAAAACAACTAAACGCCCCAGAAATACAAAACCTGGCACACAACTAAACGCCCCAGAAATACAAAACTTGACAACACAACACAAAAGCCTTTTCTCCCGGTTGTAACAACACAACTACACCACAAAACCACAATCCGGACCCACAAAACTCACAACAACGCATTGTGACTATAACAAATACAAAATTTGACAACACAACTCATCCACCTCCCCAATCCCTACATTCACACTTGGCCTCCAAAAAAACAATTACAATAATAACAATGACAACAACAACAATAAGAATCAACACCATCACAGGCAAGAAACAGCCAGGCACTGAGGCTGAGAGGCCAGTCAGTGCTACACTGGGCCTCCAAAAAAAATACAGTAGCATCTAACTTATCCAACCTTCATGACCACAACAACAACAATAATAAACACCTACACAGGCAAAACAAAAAAAGGACTATTGTACCACAATAAAAATATAAACCGCACTCAGCAGAATCAGACATTACAACTAACAACAAACCAAAGACAACAGGGATCTCAAGCAATTATCAATCAACACAAAAATTGAAGAAGGTAACAGACTTCAAATACTACTACTAATGTGAGTATAAAGAAGGTGGAGGTCACAGCATAAATACAACCTAATGTAGACTGACCAACACCACCAGACTAAGCCACAGCAACGCGTGGCCGGGCACAGCTAGTCTATATATATAAAATGATAAAGTTGTTTGCGCAGTGACTATAACAACACAACTAAACGCCCCAGAAATACGAAATTTGGCAACACAATGCAAAAGGTTTGCCTCCAGGTTACAACAACACAACCACACCACAAAACCACAATCCAGACCCACAAAACTCACAACAACGCATCATGCGATAACAACACAACTAAACGCCCCAGAAATACAAAACTTGGCAACACAATGCAAAAGCCTTTCCTCCCAGTTGTAACAACATAACCACACCACAAAACCACACAGGACCCACAAAACTCACAACAACGCATCGTGACTATAACAACACAACTAAACGCCCCAGAAATACGAAACTTGGCAACACGATGCAAAAGCCTTCCCTCCAGGTTGTAACAACACAACCACACCACAAAACCACAATCCGGACCCATAAAACTCACAACAACGCATCGTGACTATAACAACACAACTAAATGCCCCAGAAATACGAAACATGGCACACAACTAAACGCCCCAGAAATATAAAACTTAACAACACAACACAAAAGCCTTTTATCCCGGTTGTAACAACACAGCCACACCACAAAACCACAATCTGGACCCACAAAACTCACAACAATGCATCATGACTATAACAACACAACTAAACGTCCCAGAAATACGAAACTTGGCACACAACTAAAAGCCCCAGAAATATAAAACTTGACAACACAACGCAAAAACCTTGCCTCCCGGTTGTAACAACACAACCACACCACAAAACCACAATCTGGACCCACAAAACTCACAACAATGCATCATGACTATAACAACACAACTAAACATCCCAGAAATACGAAACTTGGCACACAACTAAACGCCCCAGAAATATAAAACTTAACAACACAACACAAAAGCCTTTTCTCCCGGTTGTAACAACACAACCACACCACAAAACCACAATCTGGACCCACAAAACTCACAACAATGCATCATGACTATAACAACACAACTAAACGTCCCAGAAATACGAAACTTGGCACACAACTAAAAGCCCCAGAAATATAAAACTTAACAACACAACACAAAAGCCTTTTCTCCCGGTTGTAACAACACAACCACACCACAAAACCACAATCTGGACCCACAAAACTCACAACAATGCATCATGACTATAACAACACAACTAAACGTCCCAGAAATACGAAACTTGGCACACAACTAAAAGCCCCAGAAATATAAAACTTGACAACACAACGCAAAAACCTTGCCTCCCGGTTGTAACAACACAACCACACCACAAAACCACAATCCGGACCCACAAAACTCACAACAATGCATCATGACTATAACAACACAACTAAACGCCCCAGAAATACGAAACTTGACAACACAACACAAAAGCCTTTTCTCCCGGTTGTAACAACACAACTACACCACAAAACCACAATCCGGACCCACAAAACTCACAACAACGCATCATGACTATAACAACACAACTAAACGTCCCAGAAATACGAAACTTGGCACACAACGCAAAAGCCTTGCCTCCCAGTTGTAGGAACTCAACCACAACACAAAACCACAATCCGGACCCACAAAACTCACAATAACGTATCATGACTATAACAACACAACTAAACGCCCCAGAAATACAAAACTTGGCAGAACAATGCAAGAGCCTTGCCTCCAAGTTGTAACAACACAACCACACCACAAAACCACACTGGACCCACAAAACTCACAACAACGCATCATGACTATAACAACACAACTAAACGCCCCAGAAATACGAAACTTGGCAACACAACACAAAAGCATTCCCTCCCGATTGTAACAACACAACTACACCAGAAAAGCACAATCCGGACCCACAAAACTCACAACAATGCATCGTGACTATAACAACACAACTAAACACCCCAGAAATACAAAACTTGGCACACAACTAAACGCCCCAGAAATACAAAACTTGGCAACACAACACAAAAGCCTTGCCTCTCAGTTGTAACAACACAACCACACCACAAAACCACAATCCAGACCCACAAAACTCACAACAACGCATTGTGACTATAACAAATACAAAATTTGACAACACAACTCATCCACCTCCCCAATCCCTACATTCACACTTGGCCTCCAAAAAAACAATTACAATAATAACAATGACAACAACAACAACAATAAGAATCAACACCATCACAGGCAAGAAACAGCCAGGCACTGAGGCTGAGAGGCCAGTCAGTGCTACACTGGGCCTCCAAAAAACAATACAGTAGCATCTAACTTATCCAACCTTCATGACCACAACAACAACAATAATAATAAACACCTACACAGGCAAAACAAAAAAAAGACTATTGTACCACAATAAAAATATAAACCGCATTCAGCAGAATCAGACATTACAATTAACAACAAATCAAAGACAACAGGGATCTCAAGCAATTATCAATCAACACAAAAATTGAAGACGGTAACAGACTTCAAATACTACTACTAATGTGAGTATAAAGAAGGGTGGAGGTCACAGCATAAATACAACCTAATGTAGACTGACCAACACCAGACTAAGCCACAGCAACGCGTGGCCGGGCACAGCTAGTCTATATATATAAAAGGGTAATGAAATTTCGGCCTAGGACAAAACAACAAAACTACACATCCCAGAAACACTAAACTTGGCAGCACAACCCCTCATCCATGCCTCTATGTTCATACAACAAAAAGAAAAGAAAAACCAAGTCCTAATTAGAGGGAGAGGAATAATTGTTTTTATCCAATTGCTGCCAGGTAGAAGGCTATGCTCTGCCCACTTGGTCTCCTAGCAACCCACTCAACCCAAGGGACAGGCAGAGTTAGGCCTCACATAGGCCTCTTCCACACTGCCTATAAAATACAGATTATCAGATTTTAACTGGATTATATGGCAGTGTAGACTCAAGGCTCTTCCACGCAGCTATATAACCCATTTATAATGGACTTAATGTCAGGGGAAAAGCTTTACCCTTTACCTTAACTACCACCAATTCCTCAATATTTTATTTCCCATACCACCATACTCAAGGCCCTTCCACACAGCTATATAACCCATTTATAATCTTATATTATCTGCTTTGAACTGGATTATCTTGACTCTACACTGCCATATAATCCAATTCAGTGTGCATTTTATCCAGCTGTGTAGAAGGGGCCTCATGCTTCGCCACAGCAACGCGTGGCCGGGCACAGCTAGTTACCATATAATACACTTTGGAACTGCATTATATGGTTAGCGTAGACATATAAATGCAGTTTATTTTATTGTGTCAGAAGCGACTTGAGAACATACTGCAAGTCGCTTCTGGTGTGAAAGAATTGGCTGTCTACAGAGACGTTCCCCAGGGGAGGCTTCTCTCATGCCTTCACAAGCTAGAGCTGACAGACGGGAGCTCACCCTTTTTCGCAGATTCGTACTGGCAGCTTTGAACAAAAGCACAAAAGCTTTGTTTTGCTTACCTTTCTGACCATCTGTACAAAGTCCTTGGCGTTTTGGGGCGACAGTCCTTGGAGCTGGCAGGTACAGGCCTCCAGCGATGAAGCATGAGCCACTATCAAAACATTCGCCCCTGAAGAAGAGACAGATAAAACGCAAGATGGTATTTGGCACGCACAATTAAATCTATATATTGGTACAGGGGTCCCCAAACTAAGGCCCGGGGGCCGGATGCGGCCCATCGAAGCCATTTATCCGGCCCCCACGGCACAAGGTCATAAGGGAGTTGGGCTAAATGACCCAAGGGGTCTCTTCTTCTCTTACAACAATTATTATTATTATTATTATTATTATTATTATTATTATTATCATTATCATTAACATTAAGGCTGGGTGGCCATCTGTCAGGGGTGCTTTGCTTGTGCTTTTGGTGCACAGAGGCAGAAGGGGGTTGGACTCTGGCCCAAGAGGTCTCTTCCAACTCTCTTTATTATTATCATCATTATTGTTATTATTAACATTGAAGCTGGGTGGCCATCTGTCAGCGGTGCTTTGATTGTGCTTTTGGTGCCAGAGGCAAAAGGGGGTTGGACTTAATAGCCCAAGGGGTCTCTTTCAACCCTCTTTTTTATTATTATTGCTGTTATTATTATTATTACTATTGAGGCTGGGTGGCCATCTGTCAGGGGTGCTTTGCTTGTGTTTTCGGTGCACAAAGGCAGAAGGGGATTGGGCTCAATGGCCCAAAGGGTCTCTTCCAACCCTCTTTTTATTATTATTGCTATTATTATTATTATTATTATTATTATTATTATTATTATTATTATTATTATTATTATTATTATTATTATTGCTCGGTGGCTAACTATAGTCCGGCCCTCCAACGGTCTGAAGGATTGTGAACTGGCCCCCTGTTTAAAAAGTTTGGGGACCCCTGTACTAGTACATTTTGGAGATCTTGGTCGAGAGAAAACCAACCAATAAATCCAGCCTTGGAAGACTGTGATCTACTGCAAAGCGGGTTGTATTTTAAATACTTGCCTTTGGCTTTACATTCGCTGAGGATCTCTTTCGTTACTTGATAGCTTCTGCTGATGTACGTGTCATACGGCTCCGAAATACCTAACTTGCTTACAGGTATATGAGGTCTGTGGGGGGCACACAGGTACAGAGAAAATGAAAGAGGAGAAAAGGAACTAAATATATCGAGATTATTAAGGACAATAATGGAAAACAAGCAAGTCTTGGCACTGGACTCCACTCCCTTCAGGGCACTATCTACTCTGCCCTTTGATGCAGTTTGAAACTACATTATAACGTCAGTGTTGACTCATATAATGCAGTTAAATTACATTATATGAGCTAGACTGACCATATAATGTAATTTTAAAGTGCATTATATGGCAGTGTAGATTGGAACCAAGTCAGCTGTTGACTTGTGCTTCTTGAGTCTGATTATCTGGCATTTTCTCCTATATATGACCAATGGCTGATCCCAATTACAGCAGTCTCATTGAAACAATGGACTTGTCTAAGGGCCGAATTACCATTCATCAATGTAGCAAATAGATCTACTTTTGCTGGAATTAGCACTCGGACTATAGGGGCCGGGCTGTGGCACAGCTGGTTAGTAGCCAGCTGCAATAAATCACTACTGACCGAGATTGTCATGAGTTCAAAACCAGCCCGGGTCGGAGTGAGCTCCCGACCATTAATAGTCTATCTTGCTGTTGACCTACGCAGCTCGAAAGACAGTTGCATCTGTCGAGTAGAAAATTTAGGTACAGCTTTATGCGGGGAGGCTAATTTAACTTTATGACACTTTAAAACCTTCCAGCAGTGTGCAGAATAAGGAAGTACCCCATCAAGGACTCGGTGTCACAAGTGGATGGTGAAGCAGCAGCTCCCCCTGTGGTTGGAATCAAGCATACCCTCATGAAGCCGGAAGCTTGAAATGTTAAATTGTCTCTGTGTCTTTCTATATATGTCACTAGCTGTGCCCGGCCACGCGTATGGGAAAGAAAATATTGACGAATTGGTGGTAGTTAAGGTAAAAGGTAAAGGTTTTCCCCTGACATTGAGTCCATTATAAATGGGTTATATAGCTGTGTGGAAGGGCCTTGAGTCTACACTGCCATATAATCCAGTTAAAATCAGATAATCTGTATTTTATAGGCAGTGTGGAAGAGGCCTAAGTGAGGCCTAACTCTGCCTGTCCCCTGGGCTGAGTGGGTTGCTAGGAGAGCAAGTGGGCAGAGCTTAGCCTTCTAACTGGCAGCAATTGGATAAAAACAATTATTCCTCTCCCTCTAATTAGGACTTTATTTTTCTTTTCTTTTTGTTGTATGAACGTAGAGGCATGGATGAGGGGTTGTGCTGCCAAGTTTAGTGTTTCTGGGATGTGTAGTTTTGTTGTTTTGTCCTAGGCCGAAATTTCATTACCTTTTTATATATATAAATATGTCTAATGACATTGAATGTTTGCCATGTATATGTGCATTGTGATCCACCCTGAGTCCCCTTCGGGGTCAGAAGGGTGGAATATAAATCCTGTAAATATATAAATAAATTTTAGATTGCTGTGCCCCATTTGCACAAGAATCGAAAACAAAAGGAGGTTAATACTGAGCCAGTTTTCCTTACCTATATGTTGTGTCAACACTCAAATTGGCCGCAGCTAAATCCATAGGAGGGATCCAAGCGGGCAGGGAACTCCCAGAGACCCATTTTGTCCACTCAAATAAACCCGGCTCAACTCGAATCTTCAGGCTGTTCTCTTGCTGCAAACCTACAACATCGAGAATTAAAATAAGGGTCCATCAAGGGAGAAATCCATTCACATCTAAGCAGGGTTCAAAGAGCTGCATTGAATCGAGTCCTGAAAAACTCAAATCAATTGGATATAGGTAAGTGAGGGACCAGCAATTCTTATTATTTCATTTAGTCTAATTTCATCAGACTGAACCACAATAGATGCCCTCTGTGTTACCTATACAGAGAAACTACTTCAAATCCTGTTTGTAACCGGATTGATAAGCAAAGCACCTGTATGCTGAATACATGAAGTCTGTGAGTAAACCAACTATGTTACTTTTAAAGAAGTCTGCTTATTTTTGTCTCTTGAGAGCATGATTTAAAGGCAAATACATTTTAAGGGAGAATAGATGTTTTGAGGCAACTAAAAGCACACTTCTGAAACTCTGCCATATATATATGTTTTGCGCATTGGCATATCTTTGTCCCTAACAGTTTAACAGCTGAGAAATCTGATTGCCTTGCATGAATGCCATTTTCCACAAGGTTGTGACTCATAAGAGGTCATGCTTCATACCAAGAGGTTGTGGCATCATTTTTCAAGAGGTTATGACCTCTAACAAGGCCATGCCTTTCCAAAAATAATAAAATCTCCAAAACGTTTTGGAGACTTTCATTTTCCAAATCCTCCGACTTTATCTTGCCAGCACAATTGAGATAAATGTTTCACATGCACAAAATATATGAAAAAAGAGGAACACTTCACATTCGTGCAACTCCAACCATAGGTTTTGTGTGACCTTTGGGCGCAAATGTTTGTGCATCCAATGTTACTGTGCTTCTACCCCCTTTCCCATTCAATACTGTTGGCTAATGACACGAGACACAATTCCTTTTTATAAAGTCAGAGACCCAGGCAACATGAACAAGCCCAGCTGCTTTGCGGACCTTTTCTTACCTTTCAAAATATAGTGTGCCGTCTGTACGCAGCGTAGCGACGGGGAGCAATAGATGTGGTGGATGATGGTGTTGCTTTCCAGAAGAGCCTCACCTAAATCAAAGCAGATTCAAAATAGGGGTGTAATATTTCTGCAAGAAAGATGGGCTTGTCGGTGGTGCACAGATCATATGCGCCCTTGCTTTCTGTGTGTACTGCAGTTCCTCTCCTATCTCTGCTCAAGTTCTCTGCCCCGGGAATAAATATCTCGGATTTTGATCGATCACATTGATAACAACAACAACAACAACAACAACAACAACAACAACTTTATTCTTGTATCCGGCCGCCATCTCTGCCCTGGGAATAAATACCTCAGATTTTGGATTGATCAGGTATGATGATGATGATGATAATAATAATAATAATAATAATAACAACAACAACAACTTTATTCTTGTATCCGGCCGCTTACACAGGGACTACCCCAAAACAACAACATAGCATGACATACAATAGTAATTGAAACAGTAATTTAAAACAATAAAACAATTTAAAACAATATAACAAAGGTATAAACAACATAACGTTCCAGGGATAATACTTCTGGAACATGGCCATGCAGCCCAGAATACACACAACAACTCAGTGGCCCACCAATGTTTAGAGCACTGTCTCAGGACTCATCTACAGTATACTGCCATATAATGCCATGTAAACTCATAGGAGCCTCCTATGAGCTGCTGAACTTGCTGACTAAAAGGTCAACGGTTTGAATCCGGGGAGAAGAGTGAGCTCCCGCTGTTAGCCCCAGCTTCTTCCAACCTAGTAGTTCGAAAACATGCAAATGTGAGTAGATCAATAGGTACCGTTCTGACGGGAAGGTAACGGCGCTCCATGCAGTCATGCCGGCCACATGACCTTGGAGGTGTCTACGGACAACGCCGGCTCTTCGGCTTTGAAATGGAGATGACCACCAACCCCCAGTTGGACATGACTAAACTTGGCATGAAATATACTGTACAGTCTCATCTTTTCCTGAACATGGTCTATGTTACCTATGACATTATTGACCCGAATTGGAAGCTGCTGTTGATTTTATTGATGGTTATTTTTTTAAATGTAAATTTTATTTTTTGTGTAATAATGTGTTTTTATATTGTTATGTATTGTATTTCTGTATCTTTGCTGTAAACTGCCCTGAGTCCCTTCTGGGAGATAGGGCAGTATATAAATAAAGATGATGATGATGATGATGATGATGATGATGATGATGATGATGATGATGATGATATCAGGGGCAAACCTTTACCTTTATCTTTACCTTAGTGTTGTTAAACTGCATTATATGAGTCTACACTAGGCATGTGCAAACTTGGGCCCTCCACGTGTTTTGGAATTCAACTCCCACAATTCCTAACAGCCTCAGGGCCTTTCCCCCCTCAGGTGCTTAATTTTGATAAATACATAAATATAAATATCCTGTGATGGGGTAGCAATAGTGGCTAAAGGCCTGCAGGTGGCACTCATGTTATTCATATTGCATTTGATGTCTGTGCCTCCAAGACCCCATCTTACACAGTCACATATTACAGCAGGGGTCCCCAAACTAAGGCCCGGGGGCCAGATGCGGCCCTCCAAGGTCATTTACCTGGCCCCCGCCCTCAGTTTTATAATATAATATTTTTATATCATTTTAATAATATAATATATTGTATATACATATAATATTGATAATAATATCATAATATTATACAATATAATAGTAATAATAATACCATATAATATGAATTATATGTTATATATCACATATAATATTACAGTATAGTGGTATAGTTATAGTAATATATAATGGTAATATTGTGCTATGCTAATAATATAATATATTGTATTGCATACAGCTGCTCTGAGTCCCCTTCAGGGTGAGAAGGGCGGGATATAAATGTAATAAATAAATAATTTTAGACTTAGGCTTGCCCAAAGTCTGAAATGACTTGAAGGCACACAACAACAATCCTAATTAACCTGACTATCTCATTGGCCAGAAGCAGGTCCACATTTCCCATTGAAATCCTGATAGGTTTATGTTGGTTACAATTGTTTTCATTTTTAAATATTGTATTGTTCTTTCATTGTTGTTGTTGTTTTGCACTACAAATAAGAGATGTGCAGTGTGCATAGGAATTTGTTTATTTGGTTTTTTTTTCAAAATGATAATTCGGCCCCTCCACAGTCTGAAGGATTGTGGATCGACCCTCAGCTTTAAAAGTTTGAGGACCCCTGTATTACAGGTTACCAAAGCAGAACATCCACATTATCTGATTTGGATCATCTTAGTCTACGCTGCCATATAATCCACTTCAAAGCAGATAATGTGGATTTTATACAGTGGTGTAGAAGGGCCCCAAGTCTTCTCTGGACTTAGGGTGACCTCATAGATTTCATAGGGTTCCTTTAGACAAGGAATACACAGAAGTAGTTTTTCTTGTTCCGTCCGACTTCCTAAATGATGGGGTTGCCAGATTTAACCTGCCTCAATTTCATAGGAAGTTTATTTGCAATTATAATGATAGCTCATTCAGTAGCTCAGCCAGTCCATTCAAAGCACCTTTCCTCTGGGTGGATCTTTGTCTTGACTCTAACCCAAGTCAAAAAAGGAGCACAATCAAAACCCTGACAGACCGTGCACAAAGAATCTGCGAACCTCAAATCCTCCAAGGTGAACTAAACCACCTAAACTGGGCTCTACAGGCCAATGGAGACTCCACCACAGACATCAGAAGAGCTGCAAGGCCAAGAACAAGCCATGAGAGTCAAGACAAAGATCCACCCAGAGGAAAGGTGTTCTTACCAGACATCAAGGGAACCACTGACCGCAAAGGCAAACTGATGAAGAAGCACAAGCTACAAACTATCTACAGACCCACAAAGAAAATCCAACAAATGCTACGGTCAGCAAAAGACAAGAGGGATCCTCTCTCCTCTGCAGGAGTCTACCGGATACCATGCGGCTGTGGACAAGTCTACAGAGGGACCACCAAACGCAGCTTTGTCCAAACAAGAGTCAAAGAACATGAAAGGCACTGCAGACTAATTCAACCAGAGAAATCAGCCATAGCAGAGAACTTGATGAACCAGCCTGGACACAGTATATTATTTGAAAACACAGAAATGCTTGACCACTCCAACAACTATCATGTCAGACTACATAGAGAAGCCACTGAAATCCACAATCATGTGGACAACTTCAACAGAAGGGAGGAAACCGTGAAAATGAACAAAATCTGGCTACCAGTATTAAAAAACTCTAAAATCAAAACTGTAGATGGGAAGCAACACTCTGAGGGCAGAGGAGCCCCAAGGACTGCTAATGACTGAACAAAGGATGCCCCTCAGGCAAGAGACAAACCTTTCCAGTGCTAATCAGGGTGATTAACTGAAACATTAATGCTAGCTTCCAACTGACAAAAGACTCTTGTCACACCCTGGACTCTCCACAGATATATATTTTTCCTTACTTTGCCTAGTTTATCCATTGTTCACAACCTCTGAGGATGCCTGCCATAGATGTGGGCGAAACATCAGGAGAGAATACTTCTGGAACATGGCCACACAGCCCGAAAGACATACAACAACCCTGTGATCCTGGCCATGAAAGCCTTCGACAACACATTGAGAGAAATCTACCCCTTGGAAGGGATATCAACTCCTGGAAGAGTTATCATGGGGAAAAGGTGTCTGCACTGAAGCTTTATCACCAGTCTTTGTTACCACAACAAGCCAATTTTTACAGGGACAGAACAGGGGCACAGACAGCAAAACAAACACCACAGGGGTGTTAACCACAATGTTAGCCAAAGCTAAAACATATATGTTTTTTGGCTGGAGTTACACTTTAAAAAAGTTCCCATTCCGACTTACAAACTAATTCAATTTAAGGACAAACCTATAAAACATACCTTGTTCATAACTTGGAGACTGCCTGTATACTATAATACCCTGTTTCCCCTAAAATAAGACATCCCCGGAAAATAAGACCTAGCAGAGGTTTTGCTGAATTGCTAAATATAAGACCTCCCCTGAAAGTAAGACCTAGCAAAGTTTTTTGTTTGGAAGCAGGCCCAGCGCCTGCCAAACAAAACACCAGAGCATGCAAGATTGGTAAATGTACATACCAGTTGTACATGGAAATAATGGTAGTAACAAGAAATTCTTGACAGGAGTCACAGTTTGTCTGGTTTGGTCATGCTGGTTTGTGATGACAACTACTGTACAGTATATAATAAATGTTCAATTTTTTTGTTCAACAATAAATGTGAATTCTTCTTCATGGAAAAATAAGACATCCCCTGAAAATAAGACCTAGCACATCTTTGGGAGCAAAAAATAATATAAGACACTGTCTTATTTTCGGGGAAACAGGGTCGTAAAGGTAAAGTTTCTTCCCGTGACATTAAGTTTGGTCATGTCCAACTCTGGGGGTTGGTGCTCATTTCCATTTCTAAGCTGAAAAGCCGGCGTTGTCCATAGACACCTCCAAGGTCACATGGCTGGTATGACTGCATGGAGTGCGTTACCTTCTGGCCAGTACCTATAGATCTACTCACATTTGCATGTTTTCAAACTGCTAGGTTGGCAGAAGCTGGGGCTAACAGTGGGAGCTCACCTAGCTCCCTGGATTCAAATCCCTGACCTTTCGGTCAGCAAGTTCAGCACCTCAGTGGTTTAACCCTCTGCACCACCGAGAACTCTATACTATACTATACTACTTGTGTAATATGAAAAGAACCCTTAGAAACTATATTGTCTCACTGTCTTTCCTGGTGGCTCCTGTTTTCTAAAGTATGTGTTCGGCTCAGTGTGTCCCAGCAGCCGCGACACAGATTTGCAGCCAAATGTTTTTTCACTGCTGAACCCTGCTGTATGTGCAAATGGAGAGCGCAGCGGAAGTCATCTGCTCCAAACCCACCATGACGACTCATGAGTCTCGTCTCGCAAAGGGACTCTGGCACAAATGGCATTGCGGAAGGACGGCGATGCCACCCGCGGAACCTTGGAAGCCGAAAATGTCAATGCGGATTGTGTGCAAATCCGAGCGCCCTGACACTTCAATCAATGAATCACATGGTCTCCCAGCAATCGGAAGACGTGGCATCTCTTCCCCACAATGCCGCTGTGACTAAATACGTCAGGCACTATGCACTAAAACACGTTACATATTTAATGGACTGTATTTTCCCATCTCCTGGGTCTCTCCTTCCTGAGTTTCTGGGCCAGAGCCAATGCAAGAAATCTGTGCCGTACTAACAGCAATGCTCACTAACAGCAATGGAGGCTCACAGTTTAAAGTATGTAGGAGGGAGGCAGGAAGGGAGGTTTTTTAAAACATTTCTCTAGTTCAGATTGATGCTGTAAAGTAGAGATGTGCGCAAAAATCTTTCCTTCGTGCTATCGTTTTGTTTCGACAAAACGAATGATGACATTTTCGTAGGAAACAAGAAGTGACACGAAAACAAAAGCCGCACAGTCATCGTGCTTGCTTTCATTTTCCTTTCGTTTCGGCCTCATAACAATAAGCAAGTACTGACAGAGGGCTGCTTTCCCATTACAGCTGATGTATACCAATCGGTGTTAATAATAATATTAATATAAATATTAATGACAATAGTTTTTCTGGAACCCTAAGCTGAGTCTGGGAAAGGAG
Organism: Anolis carolinensis; assembly: GCF_035594765.1. Classification (NCBI taxonomy): domain Eukaryota; kingdom Metazoa; phylum Chordata; class Lepidosauria; order Squamata; family Anolidae; genus Anolis; species Anolis carolinensis. The sequence goes on from NW_026943819.1 coordinate 25,813,918, forward strand.
TGTTTCCCCATTACATCTGATGTAGCCCAATGGGTGTTAATATTCATGGGAGAGCAAGTCCCAACCTGTCCCAGGCTTACCGACCAGCCTTGCTTGCGTGCATCCAAACACGGTGATGGGGGCATCCTTTTCGTAATCCCTGAATCCGCCACTTCGTTGAGGTAGGCTGTGGGGCATGTTCAAGTTTGTGCGCACATACCGTCCTGCCAGGAGACATATAGGGAGCAAAGAGATTAGACGGCTCCCTTGAAACACAACCCTTGAGTATCCATGAGATGGACTTTCTGAGACATTGGAAGGGTGAAATAATAATAATAATAATAATAATAATAATAATAATAATAATAATAACAACAACAACAACAACAATAATAATAATCTGCCTAGAAGATCAGGGGGCAGAGGACTCTTACAAGTAAAACAAGCAGTCAAAGAAGAAGAACATGCCCTGGCAGAATATGTAAAGCAAAGTGAAGAACCTGCTTTGATTGAAGTCAAAAATCAGAAACTCCTCAAAGCACAGCAGACAAAAAACCAGTAAAAGAAAGCCACACTACAAACTAGAGCTGACAGCTGGCACAACAAAACATTGCATGGAAAGTTCCTTGACAAAATTGAAGGAAAAGCTGACAAGGAGAAGACCTGGCTCTGGCTCACAAATGGGACCCTGAAGAAGGAGACAGAAGGCCTGATCCTTGCAGCCCAGGAGCAAGCCATCAGAACAAATGCAATTAAGGCCAAGATTGAAAAATCAGCTGATGACCCAAAATGCAGACTGTGCAAGGAAACCGATGAAACCATTGATCATCTCCTCAGCTGCTGTAAGAAAATTGCACAGACAGACTACAAACAGAGGCACAACTGTGTGGCCCAAATGATCCATTGGAACTTATGCATCAAGTACCACCTCCCAGCAGCAAAGAACTGGTGGGATCACAAACCAGCAAAGGTCGTGGAAAATGAACACGCAAAGATACTGTGGGACTTCCGAATCCAGACTGACAAAGTTCTGGAACACAACACACCAGATATCACAGTTGTGGAAAAGAAAAAGGTTTGGATAATTGATGTCGCCATCCCAGGTGACAGTCGCATTGATGAAAAACAACAGGAAAAACTCAGCCGCTCTCAGGACCTCAAGATTGAACTTCAAAGACTCTGGCAGAAACCAGTGCAGGTGGTCCCGGTGGTGATGGGCACACTGGGTGCCGTGCCAAAAGATCTCAGCCGGCATTTGGAAACAATAGACATTGACAAAATTACAATCTGCCAACTGCAAAAGGCCACCCTGCTGGGATCTGCACGCATCATCCGAAAATACATCACACAGTCCTAGACACTTGGGAAGTGTTCGACTTGTGGTTTTGTGAAACGAAATCCAGCATGTCTATCTTGTTTGCTGTGTCATACAACATCGTTGTGTCAATAATAACAACAACAACAACAACAACAATAATTGATCAGAAACAACAGGAAACACTCAGCCGCTATCTGGACCTCAAAATTGAACTGCAAAGGCTCTGGCATAAACCAGTACAGGTGGTCCTGGTGATAATTGGCACACTGGGTGCCGTGCCAAAAGATCTCAGCCGGCATTTGGAAAAAATAAACATTGACAAAATCACGACCTGTCAATTGCAAAAGGCCAATATGTATGGGTTCCTGAGTAGACAAACTCAACACAAATAGCCCACTTGTATACAAAATAGAAAATAAACAAGTTCAGTAAATAATTTGAATATTAAATTATATTTAAGGGGCCGGGCTGTGGCGTAGGCTGGTGAGCAGCCTGCTGCAATAAATCACTCTGACCATGAGGTCATGAGTTCGAGGCCAGCCCATGGCGGGGTGAGCACCCATCAATTAAAAAATAAAAAATAGCTCCTGTTCATTGCTGACCTAGCAACTCGAAATATAGTTGCATCTATCAAGTAGGAAATAAGGTACCACTTATAAAGTGGGGAGGCAAATTTAATTAATTTACGACATTGGAATGAGGAAGTGCCGTCACAATGGATGATGAAGCAGCTGCTCCCCCCTGTGGCCAGAATCGAACATCCCCTCAGGAGAAGGTTAAATTGCCTCTGCGTCTGTCTCTGTCTCGGTTCTATGTGTATATGGGCATTGAATGTTTGCCCTATATGTGTATAACGTGATCCGCCCTGAGTCCCCTTTGGGGTGAGAAAGAAGGGCGGAATATAAATACTGTAAATAAATAAATACATAAATAAACTAGTTATACTGTTTGAATTCACAGTAATCACAAACAATGTTGTATGGATTTTGTACAGTTACTTTGAAATAGTATCAGTGTCATGTATTCTTGTGCTGAGTTGAATATGAATCAGCCGCACCACGACCGGTTACGGCCTTACTCCAGACATTCTTCTGGTGGCCTAAAATTATTATATACATCAACATATGCTACAAATATATCCATTAAACATCACATATTAAAAACAAATTTCCAGGTACTTACTAAGTTCCAAACTTAACACTTGTTCTCGGCACAAGAATACATGATGCCAATACTATTTCAAAGTGATTGTACAAAATCCATAAAACATTGTTCAGCAGATTCATCAACCAGTTGAAACTGGAAGCAGGAAGGGTCACTGAGGAAATCTGGCCAACACTTAAACTATTACACCATTCTGTTTCTTCATTGTTAAATTAAATTTCTTAGCAGACTCACCTTTGGCATCAAAACACTGTGAGAGCCAGTATTTTCCAAACACGACGTCCATCCGTTCTCCGTGGCGGCAAACGAAAAGGCATCTTTTCTGAGGCCCCGGTGGGTTAGTAATCCTTAAAGGCTGCACAAAGAAAGGCAGTATGTTGGTATATTTTTTAAAAAGAGTAGCAACAACCAATCTGTCCAGCCAATCTGGGAAATAGATACAAGTTGAGTAGTCCTAATTTGAAATACTTGGGACCAGAAGTGGTTTGGGTTTCAGATTTATTTGGATTTTGGATGAATTGCCTATACAGAATAAGTCATCTTGGAGATGGGACCCACGTCTAAACACAAAAACCATTGACTTTCATACACAGTAGTCTCACTTATCCAACATTTGCTTATCCAACATTCTGGATTATCAAACTCACTCTGCCTTTTAGTAGTCAATGTTTTTGTAGTCAATGTTTTAATACATTGTGATATTTTGGTGCTAAATTCATAAATACAGTACTACATAGCATTACTGTGTATTGAACTACTTTTCCTGTCAAATTTGTTGTATAACATGATGCTTTGGTGCTTAATTTGTAAAATTATAACCTAATTTGATGTTTAATAGGCTTTTCCTTAATCCCTCCTTATGATCCAACATATTTGCTTATCCAATGTTCTGCCGGCCTATTTATGTTGAATAAGTGAGACTCTACTGTATGCCTTTAGACACAGATCTTGAAACTCATTTTATACACAATATTTGTAATAACCAGAAAGCAAAGGTGTCACTATCTCAGCCACTCAGGGAACTATTCTGGGTTTTGGACCATTTTGGATTTCCAGATACCGTATATACTTGAGTATAAGCCGACCCGAATATAAGCCGAGGCACCTAATTTTACCAAAAAAAACCTGGGAAAACATTGACTCCAGTATAAGCCGAGAGTGGTAAATTTCAGAAATAAAAATAGAAACCAATAAAATTACATTAATTGAGGCATCAGTAGGTTAAATTATTTTGAATATTTATATAAAGCTTAAATTTAAGATAAGACTTTCCAACTCTGTTCAAATCATTATTCTCATCTTCTTTAATGCAAATGTGCTTATGTATCCTTTTAATAATAATAGAGTAAAATAATACATGTAATAATAATAATAAATACAGGAAAATAATACAAGTAATAATAAATAGAGTAAAATCATAAATGCAATAATAATAATAATAATAATATCAGAATGAAATAATAAATGTATTATTAATAATAAAATAGAGTAAAATAAATGTAATAGTAGCAACAATAGAGAAAAATAATAAATGTACCATATATTTCTCGGGCTGTGGCGCAGGCTGGAGAGCAGCTGTAATGAATCACTGCAATGAATCACTCTGACCAGGAGGTCATGAGTTCGAGACCTGCTCGGAGCCTATGTTTGTCTGTCTTTGTTCTATGTTAAAAAGCATTGAATGTTTGCCTATATGTGTAATGTGATCCGCCCCGAGTCCCCTTCGGGGTGAGAAGGGCAGAATATAAATGCTGTAAATAAATAAATATATTCTCGAGTATAAGCTGACCCAAATATAAGCCAAGCAGGACCCTCACCCGAGTATAAGCCGAGGGGAGCTTTTTCAGGGCTGAAAAACTAGGCTTAATATTCGAGTATATACAGTAAGTTATAATCAACCTGTATACAAATATTCACAGGCTTTACCTGCATATTCTGACAAAAAATAGTTAGTGGTCCAGTATCTCCTGGTCCCTGATCTTCTTGTAGCCTTCGATCCATCACCCCGTCGGTGAACATCAGAAGGGAAGAGGAAGACGAGGGGTTCAGAATCGAGTATGACCTGTATCGCAAGCACAACACACAACGATACAGTTGAACTGTGCCTATATATATATATATATACATTTCATTCAAGGATGAATGAATTGCTACGTACCCGTGGAACACCCAAGTGCCGCACTCGTCCGCTTTGGTGATGTAGTTTTCAGGTAGCAATCCTGAGCATCCCGTTGCAAAGGAGGTCCCATAAATCCAGCCTTCGCTGGTGGTGATTTGCTCCACGGGAGACATGAAGATGAAGTCCCCAGGCACAAGCTCCAGCTCGTCATCGTTCTGTGGTACATATGGGTAGATCACCTGCAGGGTCTGCAGAAGAAGAGAAAACAAAGGAGTAGGGAGAAATCTTCAGCCAAAATCATCCAACCAAGATCTTTCTGCTTCTTACCCTTAACTATTTACTGGGCTGCAGCATTTCATGAAAACTTTATCCAGTGATTAAAATAATGTTGTGTGGTTTCCAGACTGGATGTTCATGTTCTATTTTTATTTTTATTTTTAAAAAATATTAAAATTTTATCATTCTTTAACAAATTTGCAGTACAGAATTATATATATCATAACTCGGACCCAGGCTGTGGCGCAGGCTGGAGAGCAAGCCAGCTGCAACCAGATCCAATGAATCACTCTGATCAGGAGGTCATGAGTTCAAGGCCCGCTCGGAGCCTGTGTTTGTCTTGTCTTTGTTCTATGTTAAAAGGCATCCAGCCGCCGTTGGAATGAGGAAGTTGCCGTCTCAGTGGATGATGAAGCAGCTGCTCCCCCTGTGGCCAGAATCAAGCATACCCTCAGGAAGCTGGAAGCTGGAGAAGGTTTAAATTGCCTCTGTCTGTCTCTGTCTCCGTTCTATGTTATATGGCATTGAATGTTTGCCTTATATGAGTACAATGCGATCCGCCCTGAGTCTCCTTCGGGGTGAGAAGGGCGGAATATAAATACTATAAATAAATAAAATAAATAAATAATACAAATGAAATATCAGGAGAAAATGCTGCTAGAACACAGCCATACATCCTGGAAACTACACAACACCCCAGTGATTCCAGCCATGAAAGCCTTCGACAATAGATTAAAAAGCATATTTCTAAACACTTATTAGACCAACATGCTGCTGGAGAATACCAACTGAGAAAAGATGGGAATCATTTGTGCGCATCTTAAATGGCAATTTCCAGATGCTCCAGCCAAGAGTAAAGAATGCTGGGAGTTATTGTTCAACATCATCTGGAGGACTGCATATCTCCTTTTCCTGATCTGCCATAGATGTGGGCAAAACATCAGGAGAGAATGTTTCTGGAACATGGCCATACAGCCCGGAAAACTCACAGCAACCCAATGATTCTGGCCATGAAAGCTTTCGACAACAAAAGTCTTCTTATGCTTATCTGCAACCCTTTTCTCCACGTCCTCTGTCTAAGGGACTACAATCTCCCATCACATTCATGTACTCTAAAATATTCATGCATTTCGACTATTTATAGCCAGGTTCTTACACTAGGATTATGCAACAGAAATCTCTCCACACAATGTTAGGCATTGCAATAGGGTTAGGGGACAAAACTATGAAAGTGCAAAAACAGCAAATAGAGAAACACTACTTTATTTTTCAAGCACCTCCCCAGGAATATCTACTAGGTCTCTGGGGATGGATGCTCATCTCCATTTCTAAGCCGAAGAGCCAGCGTTGTCCTTAGACACCTCCAAAGTCATGTGACCGCATGGAGCGCCGTTACCTTCCCGCCGGAGCAGTACCTATTGATCTACTCACATTTGCATGTTTTCGAACTGCTAGGTTGGCAGAAGCTGGGGCTAACAGTGGGAGCTCCCCATGCTCCCCAGATGTGAACAACCAATCTTTCAGTCAGCAAGTTTAGCAGCTCACCGGTTTAACCCACTGTGCCACCGAGGGCTCACTATAGCATAAAATTCTTCATTTGAAACCTCGCCTCACAATCCTTTGCGATATATTTGGCCTAAGAGGTGGCTTTGTTCTTAGCACAAGAGTATCCACAAATGTCTTTTGTCATTTCCCAATCCTCAGTTGCCCCATCTGAGTTTAAGAGGTCTCTTATCAATTTCATTCCATTTTGTTTTAAATTTGTTATCATTTTACCAAATATCTGTTCTTCCCAATTGATGGCATATCTACTTTATTTATTGGTAATTTACCTTGTCATTTTTTCCAGCACTCCATGGATGAGATCATTGGTCCTCCTTTGGTTTCTTTTAGAGTTTTATTATCCACCCATCCTTTTAAACACAGGCAATTGTGCCATCCGTTAATTTTTTTAATTCTGACCCATCTTCTTGAGTCATCAGAATCTAATTTTAACCATCTTGTTAATTCGCAGGCTTCATAATAGTCTTGTAGACTAGGTGCCCCCCATCCTCCGTTTTGTTCTGAAGAGTAAAAATTGGGAATTCTGTTTTTATTTCCTCCTGCTATCCAAGTTTTTATTGAATTGTCCCATTACTTAATTGTTTTATTGGGGATATTATACGGAAGGCATAAAAATTTGGAGAGGCAGCAGATTATTGACTGCTGCCTCAAGCCCTAAAACTTACCTCGTGGTTAGCAAATCGAATATCGCGGGAGAATATTGTCGCCACCCAGTCACAACCCAGCTTGACATCTATGCTCTGAGCGAGCTTCTCGAGGGTGGGCAAGTGGCTCGCTTGGAAGTGGTAAGCCAGCGTCACGTGGAGCTGCTTCTTATGGGGTTCGACGTGGACATCTGCAAATGCGAAATATGTGGTCACCATATCCAGATCAGCTTCCAGTTCTTATCAGGACATGAACATAAGAAACCACTTTTCACCATGTTCAGAAAGAGTCGAACAGTTGGTCCTTTTGAACCCAGTCTAACCATTGATAGCTGTAACAGCCCAATAAAAATTCCCTTACATGGGTCTGCTTTTTGACCAATCCCACTTTATGACAGTGCTTTGGTCCCTAACCAGTCAGATAATGTCAGGGATTCTTCTTCTTCAGAAGAGGAAGGGGAGCAGGAAAGTGTTCTTGAATCTGAGGGTGAATTGGAGTCTGAGGAGGAGACTTTGCTAATACCTTCATTCTAGGAGAGGTGAAAGGAAACAGAGCAGAGACGTCGTTCAGTTAGATTAGCTGCCAGAAATGCAGTTGAGTGATTAGGAACTGCCCTAGCAGCTATAAAAGCAGAAGCAGGTGCAGCCAGCTCTTGCTGGTAACAAACTGACTCTAATGCCTTCACTCTCTGTGTGCCTGCTCCAAGTCTCCATCTGGATTTATGCCTGTTTCTTTTTCTGAAGTAAGACTTCCTGCTTTCTTTTGCATTATTTCACTGAGTATACTGTACTTTATGTTTTGCTGAAGTAAAGCAGTTTTATTTACTTACCACAGTGTCTTAAGGCTGTTCTTGAAAGACACAACAGGACAGATAAGTGAAAGAGGGCTGCACTGGCTAGTCTAAGTCATAGAAAAAGCTCAAGGAAAGGTCCTTTTCAGTGCTCCTAGCTGGAGATTGAACCTAGTGCTTATTTGCATATACAAGGGTTATCCACAAAGTAAGTTACGTTTTGGAATTAAAAATGAACAAAGTATAGGAGAAAATATTTACCATATGCAGTTGAAAACAACACCCAAATACCACATCTCACGTAGTCGCCATTCAAATCTAGGCACTTACCATAGCGATGAATGAGCTTTGCAAATCCTTCCCTACTAAATTCTGCCACTTGCGCCCTTAACTACTTGTTTCCAACAATGCGGACGTGGCTGGCAATGCAGCATTTTGGCGATGTTACGCAGCTGCGAGAAGGGCTGACCGGCTGGTTGAGGGCGCAAGCGGCAGAATTTAGTGGGGAGGGATTTGCAAAGCTCATTCATCGCTGTGGTAAGTGCCCAGATTTGAATGGCGACTACGTGAGATGTGGTATTTGGGTGCGTCTTTCAACTGCATATGGTAAATGTTTTCTCCTATACTTTGTTCATTTTTAGTTCCAAAACGTAGCCTACTTTGTGGATATCCCTCGTATATTCCACCACTGAATGGAGGACTTTATGAAGACGTATCTAATGGGGTAATCCCCTATAGTTCATAAAAACCCATTCCAAAGAGCAGGAAAACCTTCTGGAGGCGATTTTTGACGTTGTGATAGGCTAAGAGCCAGTGGGTGGGTGGTGGAAATCCCAAGGCTACCCCAATCTAAACTTGGATCTTGCTGACTGCTTCTACCATCCGCTGACAAATATAATAAGCCTCTCAAAGTTCAAGGAGGTCATTTCATCTCTTGGATCACAAGAGATCATATTATTCAAATGTACAGTTAAGTGAAAAAGGAGGAGGAGGAGGAGAAAGGAGGAGGAAATAGGAATTATGGCGGCCAAGTGTGAGGAATGAATAGCAAAACCGTATGTATGCCGGATGATGTCACTATACTGTTTGTTTATCGGCATCTTGAGTTCAGGAGCAGAGGCAGAAAATGCCAGAAGAAGAAAGCAAAGAAACTGCACCCACCCACATACATACAGAGAAACAGGTCTGCTAGAAAAGGTGAACGAAGTGCCAAAATGTCAGCTTCCTTTTCGGGAGAGAATGAATCACAGGAAATATAGATTTTCTTTAGCATTTGAGTCAATGAGCATGGAAGAGGCGATTCATGACGCTGCGGGAGAGCTCTCTCTTAGATCAAAAAACAAGGGCAAGATCAGGTCCTCGGAGCTTTATAAAGTCTGTCTTTTCTGGATTGGTTCTGAGAGTCTGCATTTCAGAGTTGGAAAACAGAGAGGACTCTGTAGTACACATAGATAGAAGGATATGGCTATACCTAGTTGTTGTTGTTGTTGTTGCTGCTGCTGTTGTTTTTGTTGTTGCTGCTGTTGTTTGTTTGCTGTTCTTTATGAGGACCCTACCATAAGGTTTTCTTGGCAGGATAAATTCAGAGAAGGTTTGCATTGCCTTGGGGCCAAAAAAGTGGGACTTGCTCTAGGGCACCCAATGGGTTTCCATTGTTATGAATGATGTGAGTCACTTCGGGTCTTGACTAAGAGAAGAAAGCAGGATGATGATGATGATGATGATGATGATGATGATGATGATGATGATGATGAAGAAGAAGAAAATGGCTGAGCAGGGATTTGAAAGTTCTAGTTCAACACTCAACCCATGATACATGAACAATATACCTTTGATTATTTTGTATTTTTACAGAATTCTTTTTCTCCCTTCTCCTTTCTCTCTCTCATACACATCCTTTTGTGTGTAACAAAGGACACATGCCTGTGGGTGTGATTTCAATGTAATGTTTTTAAATGTTTAATATGTCTGTTTTTAATCTAATTTAATTTTAATGTCTGTATTATATGTTTGTAAGGCATTGAATTATTGTCTCCATGTAAGCAGCCTTGAGTCCCCTTCGTGGTAGAGAAAGGCGAGGTGGAAACAGAGCAAATAAATAAATAATAATAATAAATAAAAACTCTATAACTAAAAATATTTTTTTCAGTAGAGATTGGACAGGTGGGTCTGTTATAAGACATAACAGGAAGAGATATCCAGCAGTGGTTGATACTTGGACAAAATGACTTTTGAGGTCCTTTCCAATGCCATGATTCTTGGAAATTACCAAATGAGACTTTCCATCCGGCACTATTACCTTCTAATGTTAGATAAGGGACTTATGTAAGAGAAGTGGGGAAAGAAACAGAAATGGAGCTATGCTGTAGAACTTTTGCAATTGTGCTTTTTGCTGAAATGTGTCTGCAGAGCTTCTTACTTATCCACTTAATTATTTTGTACTAAAATGTAGTGCGAAATGTGCAGAACTTTCATAATCTTGTCTGGCGGAGTGAAATCTTTTAGAAGCACTTTGCTCCGATATGCAGCAATTTGGTATGTCCTTCCTCGAAGGACTTATTTCTTATGCACAATAACAGAGGAACATGGAATGACCATTAAACATATCGCATGCCGGGCCTTGCCTACTCACCAGCTTTGGAAGAGGCTTCTGTAGCAAAGTCTGCTGCAAACTTTTTGAGGATTTCTGCGCTCTCCTCCTTGACGAAGAGCCCGATGAAGTTGGAAGATGTGTAGAGCTCCAAGGGCAACGGGGCGGGCAACTTGCACCTCCACCGGGTCACGGTGGTGTGCAGAGCTTCGCAAAGGGTGTCGACTTTGCTGTCTTCACACTGCAAGAGGATGTGGTTAGTAGACATGTCCAAAAAATCGTTTTGAATCGTGTATCGGAATTATTTCGGATTGTTCTCGCTTTTTGATACACATTCCGAGACATTGTCTCACAGCGCAACCAGCAATGTAATTCGAACCATTGTTGGCCCATTCTCTAATTGTCTCTTAATGTTTCGTTAATTTTTCCCCCCAAATTTTTTAAAAATATTTTTTTTTCGTTTCTTCAACCTACCTTGAATGGGAGCTTAGCGCAGCCTAACTTGGCTGCCGCTCCCCGGCCAATCAGAAGCTTCCATGATGGACGCAAAGGTGGGGGCTAACGTCCTCTGTGTCCACATGGAAGATTGCCATACAAGCCCGGTGTGTAGCGATTGCGCATGCGCGTCCGCCATTTTAGAAACATTTAGAATCATTACGAATTTTCAGAAATATCCAAAATTTTTGGGTGAAAAAATCGGAAATACTTTCTATATCGAAGCGCCAGTGCCCCCTACTTTAGAAACGAGAATTGAAACATTTTTTTCATCGATCAGACATGCCTAGTGGTTAGGTTACTGGGGTGGGAAATCTCAAGGGTTGGGAGCCTCCAAGGACCAACAATGATTGCATCTGCCTCTCTTTCGGACCCCAGATATCCCCAGATGCCTCTTGACAGGCATGGAAGTAATTTCCCAACATTCTCTTCATTGGGTTGCTGTATGTTTTCTGGGATGTATGGCCCAGAAAACATACAACAATCCTGTGATCCCGGCCATGAAAGCCTTTGACAACACATTCTCTTCATTGCCATTTCAGGTCCTCAAAGTGATGTGTCCTAGAAGTCAACTTCTAGTCCTACTGTGGGTCTATAGCAGATCAGGATCCTCGAATTGGCATTGTATATGCATCTTCCGATCACACACAAAGTTTGCTAGTAAAACCAGATTACTGTGCTGCGAAATGTTACATGTCTAAAAGATGTGTCACCAATGGCGAATGTTTGGAAAGCTCTGATCCAAAACAATCATTTTACCAATTTGCATTGTACATGCAGCTTCCCATCACACACAAGGTTTGCTAGTAAAACTAGATTAGTGTGTTGCGAAATGATACATATCTAAAAGCTGTGTCACCAACAGCAAACGTTTGGAAAACTCTGATCCAAAACAATCATTTTACCAATTTCATTGCACATGTAGCCTCCCATCAAATGCAAGGTTTGCTAGTTGGATTTCTGTGTTGCGAAATAATGCATGTCTAAAATGTGTGTCACCAATGGAGAATGTTTAGAAAGCTCTGATCCAAGACAAGCATTTTCCCAATTTGCATTGTACATGCAGCTTCCTATCACACACATGGTTTGCTAGTAAAACTGGATTACTGTGTTGCGAAATGATACATGTCTAAAAGGCGTGTCACCAACAGCAAATGTTTGGAAAGCTCTCTGATGCAAAACAAACATTTTGCAAATTTGCATTGTACATGCAACTTCCCGTCACATGCCAGGTAATTCGTAGGCGTTGCCTGGGTGCCAGGAAAAGCAAATGGGCGTCGAAGGGGCCCATAACTTACCATGAAGAACTGGCAGAGTGTGATGTGGGGGAAGATGTTGTGTGCTTTGTTCTTCCCGCACAGCTGCTTGGAGTGCTGCCAGAAGTCGGAGAGCTTCTGTGCCAAGGGGCCCGTGGGGCGCAGGTAGAGGACGTACTCCCGAGGAAGAGGGTCATCCAGGAAAGGGTCACAGACGTGGGAAAACAGCCTGGGGCCAAAACAGAGGCAATGGGGTGGGCGTTCCAGATGGTTTAACTATCACAGTGAGTATTGTATCATCAATGGTGCCGCAGAAACAGAGAAAACTGGATGTAATCAAGACTGGATTTTTAGGCAGAAGAACGATAGTTTTGTTTTCAGTTCCGATGAGCAAATTGTGAGCCTTAGAATTTCAAAGTCAAACAGCGGCAACTGAAAAACAACCCACAGATTTTTCCCCACTCCTTTCATAGAGGGTCATTTTTTAAAAAGCCAACGTGTTTAACAGGAATTCACTATTTTAAAGCCAGCCTTGCTTTGTTCACTTCACTTCACTTCACTTTATTTCTTAATTAGTCGCTCTCCACCAGAGTGCTCCGAGCGACTTACAATTTAAAATATCATTCCACAATATAAAAACATTCAGCATAAAAACATTCAAACAGTGACTATTTGGCAAATTAGATCTGATCTTTGTTGCATATCGTCCCCCTCCCCAACTTGCTTTTTACATTTCTGTGTTGCAATATGTGACTGAATGAAATCAGTATTGGAACCAGTAGTGAAATTTGCCAAATAACTGTGTTTGTGGTTTTATTATTGTGTCCGAGGCAAATTGGAGTCACATCTGGTGTGAGAGAATTGGCCATCTGCAAGGATGTTGCTCAAGGGGACGTCTGGATGTGTTAGCATGCTGTGGGAGGCTTTTCTCATGTCCCTACATGGGAAGCTGGAGCTGACAGACAGGAGCTCACCCCGTCTCATGGATTCAAACCACCGACATTCAGGATTTTAAGTTGGCAGTTCAGACGGCACAAGGGTTTAACCTACCGCAATATCGTGGCACCTTGGGTTAAACCAAGGAGTGATTTGCGGTGTGATATTTTTATTGCGAATCCCAAAATACATCCAAACAATTACAGTACTGGAAAAATGTATTTTGATTGCAATGTGCCTGTCTTTCCACAAGGCTTTCTCTAGTGGATCACAGGGATTTAGTAAAAATAATAACCCAAGTAGATGCTCAATTGAGGACTTGTAGAGGGTCTTTTGAAATTACACCGAGGACCATATAAGGATAGGCAAAGGATACAGATTTCCCACTAGATTCGAGACTAATTAAAAAAAAACAATGGTCTTTTAGAACTTAAACAGGAGAAATTCTTACAAAGTGAATTAATCTTATAAGAGATAGAGTATAGCTGAGGTATTAGGGTGGCCAGGGGCTTCCATATACCACGTGGTATAAATTAGGTCTGGGACCCCATCTACATTGCTATATAATGCAATAAATGGTCAGTGTACACTCATATAATGCAATCAAACTGCATTATATAAGTCTACACTGACCTTATGGAAACATGGCCTTAGATGGGGCCATGGTCTTAAAGTAAAGGAGTTGTCCAAGGTGCTGAAATGTGTCCCTTGAATAGAATCATAAAAAAATAGTTGGAAGAGACAGCATGAAAAAACACAATCAAAACATCCCCAACATATGGCCATCCAGCCTCTGTTTAGAAGCGTCCAAAGAAGGATTCTCCACCAGACTCCGAGGCAGAGAGTTCCACTGTTGAACAGCTCTTCTTATGGGCACGAAGAGCCCATAATGCTCAAATGGAATTTCCTTTCCTGTTGTTTGAACGGATGGCTCCTTTTGTGTTGAGAGCATTGTGTGTGGCAAATACCGTCTCTATCTTTGTGTATTCAATAGTTGGAAGCATCTAGTGCCAAGGCATTCTGGGACTTGGACTAAAAAAACTCAACTGTCCCCAGTGCTCTATTCATAGTGAATACATGAACATATGGACATAGTTCCCATCAGGCAACAACACAGAGAGATGGAACACGTGCTTTATGGGATATTAATTCCTACCAACCAGTCACATGCCGCTTGGACACTTCGACCTCCGGTTGACGCCAGGGCTTTCTGCCTGCAGGGAAAAGGAAAGCCAAGGTTAGTGCTCGCATGCTCACTAGGTGGCACTGGCTGCATGGGATGGCAATATGCATCAGGGCTGCTCTTTGGGTGAATGAATATACATTTTTTAAAACCCAGGGAGAAGTTTGTTATGATATTTCCTTCCTACTTCTGAAATTCTCCTATGTATCTATTGGCCACTTTGATTAGCATTGAATAGCCTTGCAGCTTCAATGCCTGGCTGCTTCCTGCCTGGGGGAAATCCTTTGTTGGGAGGTGTTAGCTGGCCCTGATTGTTTCCCAATCATTGATAATAATAATAATAATAATAATAATAATAATAATAATAATAATAAATACTGTGGGACTTCCGAATCCAGACTGACAAAGTTCTGGAACACAATACACCAGACATCACAGTTGTGGAAAAGAACAAGGTTTGGATCATTGATGTTGCCATCCCAGGTGACAGTCGCATTGACGAAAAACAACAGGAAAAACTCAGCCGCTATCAGGACCTCAAGATTGAACTGCAAAGACTCTGGCAGAAACCAGTGCAGGTGGTCCCGGTGGTGATGGGCACACTGGGTGCCGTGCTGAAAGATCTCAGCCGGCATTTGGAAACAATAGACATTGACAAAATCACGATCTGCCAACTGCAAAAGGCTACCCGACTGGGATCTGCACGCATCATCCGAAAATACATCACACAGTCCTAGACACTTGGGAAGTGTTCGACTTGTGATTTTGTGAAACGAAACCCAGCATATCTATCTTGTTTGCTGTGTCATACAACGTCGTTGTGTCAATAATAATAATAATAATAATAATAATAATAATAACTACTTTATTTTTATACCCCACCCCATCTCCCCGAAGGGACTCGGAGCGGCTTACATGGGGCCATGCCCGACACAACAATACAATAACAGTAATAAGACAATAAAACAAAATCGCATCAATAAAACATCAACATCAGTAAAACAGTCATAAAAGTCAGCATACAACATAAAATGTTAAAAACGGGAGGCTAAAACATGGATCTGGGCCAAAATGCAGAAAACTTCACAAGGGAGAGGTAGTTTCAGAGCTAAAATATTCAATAAAGTGCAAAGTAATAAGTAATAGTGGCCAGGCATCCTATTGTTGAGTGGGCAGATAGAGCAAACCTACAATGATTAATCCTCCAGGCAGGAAGCAGCCAGGCATTATAATGATAAAACTTTATTTGTATTCCACCCTATCTCCCCAAGGGGACTCAGGGCATTGAAGCTACAAGGCTCTTCAATGCTAATCAAGGTGGCCTATTGCAACATTCACACTTGCCTCAAACAGACAAGAGTTTTTTCTCTTTCACCTTGGACATTCTACAGATATATAAACCCCACTTGCCTCGTTTCCAACAGACTTCACAACTTCCAAGGATGCCTTCCACAAATGTGGGTGAAATGTCAGGAGACAATGCTTCTGGAACGTGGCCATACAGCCTGGAAAATTCACAGAAACTCACCGTGCTTTTTTTGTACTTTTTTTGGTCTGTGGCTAAAGTAAAGTACAATACCATTCCCATATCATGTAGTAGTAGTAATAACAATAACAATAATAATAATAATTCATAGGTAAGGTAGGTAAAGGTTTTCCCCTGACGTTAAGTCCAGTCATGTCTGACTCTGGGGATTGGTGCTCATCTCCATTTTTAAGCTGAAGAGCCGGCGTTGTCCGTAGACACCTCCAAGGTCATGTGGCCGGCATGACTGCATGGAGCGCTAATTGGATGATAATTCATATCATCCAAAAATACATCACACAGTCCTAAACGCTTGGGAAGTGTTCGACTTGTGATTTTGTGATACGAAATCCAGCTTGTACATCTCGTTTGCCTTGTTATACTGTGTTTTTATGTCAATAATAATAATAATAATAATAATAATAATAATAATAATTTGTTATCCAGCTGGAGTCCTTACGGGTGAGAGGACGGGGTAAAAGTGATGTAAATAAATAAAATAAATAAGGGTACAAGGGTACAACACGGTTAAAACTGACGGATCAAACACAATACTACGTATATACCAAATATACCAAAATACCTGCAACAAAGACCGACATCAACACCAATAAAATGCACTCCAGGGCAATGCTATGGTAACTTTTATAATAATAATAATAATAATAATAATAATAATAATAATAATAATAATAATAATAATAATAATAATTTTATACCCCGCCCCATCTCCCCAAAGGGACTTGGGGCAGCTTACATGGGGCGAAAGCCCGGACATCAACAATATAAAAACAAAGCAATAAAACATGTCAATCAACAATAAAAACAAGTCATAAAAGATCACATACAAAAAATGTAATGATAAAATCTTGGGTTGGCTCCAAAAGAAACTGGGCCGAAAGTGCAAGTTATGTCGGTAACTTTTGGGAAAGTTGTTCATTTCAATAGGGTTTCCTATTATCTGTGGTTTCCTGTTTCCAGAGTAAGTTTGGGAATGTATGCACTATGGAATAGGGGATTGAATAAATCCTATATTTCCAGTGAAACCCAAAAGCTGAGACAATTATGGTTTCCATTTGGGAAAAAGGGATTTCTGTGCCTGGCGAGGGGAGTAGGTTGGAGGGAGATGAGAAACGACTACAATCTCTGTGGAAACAGCAAGACTCGAAATCTGTGGTCTTGAGTAAATAACCACCCCTGGACTCCGGACTCTCTTTCCCTTTCTTTATCCTGCTCTCCGGCCCCCTCATTCTTCTGGAAAATTCATGTTTGCTCCACGGCAAACAGCTCATAGGTTAGTGCTACAATCCAATCTTAATGCAATCATGTTTTGCTGGTCGTACATTCATAACTCCAAAAACATTAAAGGTTTGAGTGGGAGGGTCAATGGGGAAAAACACAGGAAAGAAGTCAGAGGGAGAGCCATGAAGTAGCCAGGTCTTGTCTTCCAGATGCTGGCTTTGCTGAAACAAACAACCTTTGTTTTGTTTCAGGGTTTCAGAACCATTTTGTTGATCTTGTCAATGCCTTTCAAGATCTCCTTATACAGTAGAGTCTCGCTTATCCAACCGCTTATCCAATGTTCTGGATTATCCAACACAGTCAGTCTCCTGCCCGGATCCACAGACATTTCTCTAGGCAGCAGTTTTCGAACTGCTAAGTTGGCAGAAGCTAGGGCTAACAGGAGGAGCTCATCCACTCCCTGGATTCGAACCTCCAACCTTTTGGTCAGCAAGTTCAACAGCTCAGTGGTTTAATCCTCTGCACCACTGAGGGCTCCATGTTCAGGAGTAATACCTATATATTTCCTTGATTAAACAAATAATTTCACACAGATATGAAGTTTTTAAAGTGGTCTTAAGCCAGTCACTCCCATAGTTAACTGGTTATGAAAATAAAATGAAAATAGAGGAAACTGCCCTGAATGCCTTGGATAATGGTGACCAAACTGAAACGAAATAACAGGGATTGCAACCTGGATTACCGTATATACTCGAGTATAAGCCTAGTTTTTCAGCCCTTTTTTTAAGACTGAAAAAGCCCCCCTCGGCTTATACTCGGATGAGGGTCCTGGTTGGCTTATACTTGAGAATATATGGTACATTTATTATTTTTCTCTATTATTATTGGTATTATTACATTTATTATTTTTCTCTATTATTGTTGCTACTATTACATTTATTTTACTCTATTTTTATTATTATTATTAATACATTTATTATTTCACTTTGATCTTATTATTATTATTATTGCATTTATTATTTTACTCTATTATTACATGTATTATTTTCCTGTATTTATTATTATTATTATTATTATTATTATTATTATTATTATTATTACATGTATTATTTTACTCGATTATTATTAAAAGGATACATAAGCACATTTACATTGAAGAACATGAGAATAATGATTTGATCAGAGTTGGATAGTCTTATCTTAAATTTGAGCTTGATGTAAATATTCAAAAACATTTAACCTACTGATGCCTCAATTAATGTAATTTTATTGGTATCTATTTTTATTTCTGAAATTTATCACCCTCGGCTTATACTGGAGTCAATGTTTTCCCAGGTTTTTTTGTGGTAAAATTAGGTGCCTCGGCTTATATTCAGGTCGGCTTATACTCGAGTATATATGGTATGTCACCGGGGCCAGAAAGTTAACCTTCCCACTTGTTGTTTGGTATGGGTCAAAGTCAAAGGATGTATGTATGTTTAGATATACATACAAAGGCTGTTGCTAGGTGAAGTGGCCCACTGAGATGTCACTGGATTGGCTGTTGCTAGGTGAAGTGGCCCCTTATGATGTCACTGATGGGAAAATATGACATTGTAGGATGGGAAGAAAGGAAGGAAAGAACCATACCTAGCCATGGAGATATTGTGAGAGATGGAGAAGGGAGAATGCAGACATGCAGCAGCCCCAACACCTGCACAAAGCTGGTTATGGCAGTTTGATATATTTTTGCAAATAATTTGAAGGTGACCTTCGTCTTTTTGAATCTCCTGTAAAGGTGGGAGACGTGAAGGGATGTGCAATGCAAGCATGCATACATACACAAACCCATATTGTGCCCGTCTCGGCAGCACAACAGCCCTCTCTTCACAGACGGAGCAAATTAATGGTATACGTGCAATTTCCCGGTTCCATATGTATCCAGTCTGCTGTGCTTCCGAGGTTCAGCTAAATCCTCTGGGAGTTTGCATCAGTTAAATGACTTCCAAATGTCAAGGGAGAGGCAGGAGGAGGAAATAATTCCACGGTTCCATATAAATGTGCTCACAAAGCTCAGGATGCAACGACTATATACCGTAAGGCCTCCGTATCCGCGAGGGACACGTTCCTGCAGTTATGTTAGATTGCATATATGGCCGATTCCCATTAAACTGCATATAGGAGTTCCACTGTTATGAGAGCCTTACTGTTGTAACATGTTGGTAATGCTCATTTATAAACAACACAGACCAATTTAAACAATGCTACCGGTGGCACAGCGGGTTAAACCACTGAACTGCTGAACTTGCTGACCAAAAGGTCAGCGGTTCGAATCCGGGGAGCAAGGTGAGCTCCCGCTGTTAGCCCCAGCTTCTGCCAACCTAGCAGTTAGAAAAACATGCAAATGTGAGTAGATCGATAGGTACTGCTTCGGCAGGAAGGTAACGGCACTCCATGCAGTCATGCCAGTCACATGACCTTGGAGGTGTCTACTGACAACGCTGGCTCTTTGGCTTAGAAATGGAGATGAGCACCAACCCCCAGAGTCGGACATGACTAGACTTAATGTCAAGGGGGAACCTTTACCTTTAGGGACCAGGCTGTGGCATAGCTGGTTAGTAGCCAGCTGCAATAAATCACTACTGAGCAAGAGGTCATGAGTTTGAAGCCAGCCCAGGTCAGAGTGAGCTCCCGACTATTAATAGTCTAGCTTCCAGTTGACCTATGCAGCCCGAATGACAGTTGCATCTGTCAAGTAGGAAATTTAGGTACTGCTTTATGCAGGGAGGCTAATTTAACTAATTTACGACACCATAAAGCTGAAGAGCCTGTGTTGTCCGTAGACACCTCCAAGGTCATGTGGCCGGCATGACTGCATCGAGCGCTGCTACCTTCCTGTCGGAGCGGTACCTATTGATCTACTCACATTGGCATGTTTTCGAACTGATAGGTTGGCAGAAGCTGGAGCGGACTCCGCTCCCTGGATTCGAACCTGCAACCTTTCGGTCTGCAAGTTCAGCAGCTCAGCGCATTAACTCACTGTGCCACTGGGGGTTCCTTATTTATTTTGCAATAAATAAATACCAATATGAAAATCACAGGCATGGCTGTTTTCCTAATGGGATGCCTTTCTCTTGAAGG
Organism: Anolis carolinensis; assembly: GCF_035594765.1. Lineage (NCBI taxonomy): Eukaryota > Metazoa > Chordata > Lepidosauria > Squamata > Anolidae > Anolis > Anolis carolinensis. The sequence goes on from NW_026943819.1 coordinate 25,834,119, forward strand.
ACAAGAAAGCGTACATCCCTAAACAATGTTCCTTAACCCCCTCTAACTGTCCACATCTTATGGCTTATCTCTCTGCCTATTTGGACCCTAAAGCTTGCCAGGAAATGTCTCTTCCTCCTCAGGCTATCTGTTTATGTATTAATTTTTTTTATTTCTGCCATAGACTTCCCTGGATTTTATGCAGAAGAGTAATTTCATTACTGGAAGCAACAGCAATGAGACAAGCAAGGAAGTGGGCTTACTCTGAGTCCTTCCAATTGCCTCTCCCTCCTGATCTCTCCAAAGAGCACTTCTTGTTCTGCCTTCCACCGAATCATGCTGATTCATCCCATGGAAGAATAGAGACTGACTTTGGAAACAAGTGGTTTGGGCTTTCCTTCGCTTTGAAGGGCAGCAGGAACTGGCTGTGGTTGGCTTTCGAAAGCAGAGTCTTGGAGACCTATGGCGCCTTTGCAGCTCAGTGTTATTTACAGGTAAACAAACTGACCTTTAGCAAGGCAGGGAAGTACCTGTAAAACAACATTAATACTCCAATCCCAGTCCCAGAAAACAGCAGTTATGGACAGTACGTTGCCCAACAATTCCTCTTCTCTGGCAACCAGTAAACATTCAAACCTATATCCCCTTTGCAGTAGTCTTAAAATTGGTACCGTGTTTCCCTGAAAATAAGACAGTGTCTTATATTATTTATTTATTTATTTACAGTATTTATATTCCGCCCTTCTTTCTCACCCCGAAGGGGACTCAGGGCGGATCACATTACACATATAGGCAAACATTCAATGCCTTTTAACATAGAACAAAGACAAACAAACATAGGCTCCGAGTGGGCCTCGAACTCATGACCTCCTGGTCAGAGTGATTCATTGCAGTTAATTGCAGCTGGCTTGCTCTCCCGCCTGCGCCACAGCCCAGAGATGCGCTAGGTCTTATTTTCAGGGGATGTCTTATTTTTCCATGAAGAAGAATTCACATTTATTGTTGAACCAAAAATGAACATTTATTCAGTAGCTGTCATCACAAACCAACATAACCAAACCAGACAAACTGTGACTTCTGTCAAGAATTTCTTGTTACTACCATTATTTCCATATACAACTGGTATGTACATTTACCAATCCTGCATGCTATGGTGTTTTGTTTGGTGGGCGCCGGGCATGCTTCCAAACAAAAACTTTGCTAGGGCTTACTTTCTGGGGAGGCCTTATATTTAGCAATTCAGCAAAACCTCTACTAGGTCTTATTTTTTGGGGATGTCTTATTTTAGGGGAAACAGGGTATGTTTCATCCAGTGCTGAGATGAAGAAAGTGCAGGTCATAAGCTCCCCATTTTTTTATGTACCCACCAGATTACCAACAAATATGATGGTTTAGCTCCAGAGCATTCATCTGACAAATATGGGCAGGATGGGCAGCTGGAACAGGCCCAAAATGGCAATCATTCATATATATACATATACATACACATACACACATACATACACACACAGTCATGCTGGCCACATGACCTTGGCGGTGTCTACGGACAATGCCGGCTCTTCGGCTTAGAAATGGAGATGAGCACCAACCCCCAGAGTCAGACATGACTGGACTTAACATCAGGGGAAAACCTTTACCTAAAACGCACACGCACACAAGCTGTGCCCGGCCACGCATTGCTGTGGCGAAGTGTGGTGGTATGGGAAATAATGTATTGAGGAATTGGTAGTAGTTAGTATATGTTATTTCCTAAAGCTTGTGAATGTACAATATTTATGGTTGATCCTTTTTTTTGTCTGTTGGAGGCAAGTATGACTGCTGCAATTGGCCAAAATGATTTGCATCTAATGGCCTTTCATCTTCAAAGCCTGGCTGCTTCCTTCCTAGAATCATAGAACAGTAGAGTTGGAAGAGACCTCATGGGCCATCTAGTCCAACCCCCCGCTAAGAAGCAGGAAATCGCATTCAAAGCACCCCCGACAGATTCCCTGGGGGAATCTTTTGTTGGGAGGTGTTAGCTGGCCCTGATTGTTTCATGTCTGGAATTCCCCTGTTTTCAGAGTGTTGTTCAGAGTGAACCCTGCCCATACCCTGGGCACCATTTTGGCTCAGGGGGTTGCTATGGCGTGAAGAGGGAGGGGCCTAAAAGAGACAGGGCCTACCCTTTTGACAGGCAGCCGGGGGAAGAGCGGCTCTTCCTCTGTAATTTGGAATTTATTTTTTCTTGGTTTTTTTAATTGAAAGATTGGATGACTATGTTTTTTGTGGCCAAATTTGGTGTGATTTGGTTCAGTGGTTTTATTGTTTACACCATGGGAATAATTTATTACTAGCTTCTCCTTATGGCTTGAGGCATGGTATAACATGGTTAAAACAAATAGACAGATACAACATCGTTAAAATGCCTATATCAAAATACACACAACAAAGACTGACACCAATACCAATAAAATGCAGGTTAAAATTCAGTTTAAAACTGACTGGTGTTTCGAGGCTGCCAGCCATTTCCAGGATTATAAGTCTAATCATCCACACATTGAAACCCTTTCCCTTCAAGTTTGCAGATGACACCAAACTCGGAGGGATAGCTAACACTCCAGAAGACAGGAGCAGAATTCAAAACGATCTTGACAGACTAGAGAGATGGGCCGAAACTAACAAAATGAAGTTCAACAGGGACAAATGCAAGATACTTCACTTCGGCAGAAAAAATGGAAATCAAAGATACAGAATGGGGGACGCCTGGCTTGACAGCAGTGTGTGCGAAAAAGATCTTGGAGTCCTCGTGGACAACAAGTTAAACATGAGCCTACAATGTGATGCGGCAGCTAAAAAAGCCAATGGGATTTTGGCCTGCATCAATAGGGGAATAACGTCTAGATCCAGGGAAGTCATGCTCCCCCTCTATTCTGCCTTGGTCAGACCACACCTGGAATACTGTGTCCAGTTTTGGGCACCGCAGATGAAGGGAGATGCTGACAAGCTGGAAAGCGTCCAGAGGAGGGCAACTAAAATGATTAAGGGTCTGGAGAACAAGCCCTATGAGGAGAGGCTTAAAGAGCTGGGCATGTTTAGCCTGCAGAAGAGAAGGCTGAGAGGAGACATGATAGCCATGTACAAATATGTGAGGGGAAGTCATAGGGAGGAGGGAGCAAGCTTATTTTCTGCTGCCCTGCAGACTAGGACACGGAACAATGGCTTCAAACTACAGGAAAGGAGATTCCACCTGAACATCAGGAAGAACTTCCTCACTGTGAGGGCTGTTCGGCAGTGGAACTCTCTCCCCCGGACTGTGGTGGAGGCTCCTTCTTTGGAGGCTTTTAAGCAGAGGCTGGATGGCCATCTGTCGGGGGTGCTTTGAATGCGATTTCCTGCTTCTTAGCGGGGGGTTGGACTAGATGGCCCTTGAGGTCTCTTCCAACTCTACTATTCTATGATTCTATGATTCTATGATTCTATGATTCTATGATTCATGCCAGTGGTCAATTCAGATGCGACATAATCAAGGCTTTTACCATTTCGGACAATCTTTTCTGGACAATTTCCAGATTGTCAATAGAAGAGTGATCACTAGAAGTTCAATGAAACCAAGATGCTGCTCAAAGAGCTACAAAGACTGAGAATGACAAAGGTTCAGGGAAATCTGTCACCCATTAGCACCACGAGAGAGAAGGCAGCTAGCTTTCAATGCTCACCAAACACAGAGCTTAAATTACTGCACCCCAGAAGGCAGCCAGATGGTCACAGCACTTTGCTACTCAACAGGGACCAGCAGACTTGGCTTCCGGAGAGCCAGAATGGTCTTCACAAAACACACATTTATTAAGAGTCACAATCTGTATTTTCAAGGCATCATCAGAAAAGGAGAAGAAAAGATATTATGCCTGGAAGGCTGCTTTCCTCACTTGAAAACCAAGGATGTAACATAAGAGAGAGGAAAACACTACTGAGAGAAGTTGGATGAAGCAAGGGAAGGAAATGATTGTCATGTTGCTCCGAAAAAAAAAAGGTTTCGCTCACCGTGTTGAGTGACAAATAGGATGTGTGTAAAACAGTGGTTCCCAACCTGTGGGTCCCCAGGTGTTTTGACCTACAACTCCCAGAAATCCCAGCCAGTTTACCAGATGTTGATTATGGGATCTATAAGATCCCATATTACACCGATTCTGAAACAACTGCATTGGCTACCAATAGAACATTGGATCTCTTACAAGATACTGATCCAGACATTTAGAGCTTGAAATGGCCAAGGACAATTATATCTTAGGGACCGCCTCATTCCTTTTTTCCATCAGTGGAAAAAATCTCCTATACGTACCAGGCCCTAGGGAGGTACACCTGGAAGCTACAAGGCGTAGAGCCTTTTCAACCGATGCTCCAATTCTGTGGAACTCATTGCCTCCATATGTTAGAGCAATGTCGGAGTTGCGACCTTTTGTAAAAGCGCTCAAGACTTAGCTGTTTGGTTGTGCATTTAAGTAAATCAGATCTAATTTGCCAAATAGTCACTGTTGATTGTTTTTAGGTTGAATGTTTTATGTTGAATGTTTTTATGTTGAATGTTTTTTTGTGGAATGATATTTTAAATTGTAGTCGTTCGGAGCACTCTGGTGGAGAGCGACTAATTATGAAATAAAGTGAAGTGAAGTGAAGAAGTGAAGGTTGAGAACCACTGGTGTAAAAAGCTATTGTTCTGCTTTCTGCATGAAAGGGTGGAAGAGAAAAACCTGGAAGCAACTTCTCTCATCTTGTTATGGAAAGATTCACATGGTGGGACTAGGAAGCCAGCCCCAAACAAGATCTATAGACCTGTTCAGCTCACAGGAAGCAAAAAAAAAAAGTTTGGAAAGCAAGGTTTGTATCCTCCGCTCAGCCATGGAAATCCACTGTGTGATCTTGGGTGAGTTGTACTCTCTCAGCCTTAGAGAAAGGCAAAACCCATCTGAACAACTCTTGCCAAGAAAACGTGACAAGCTCATCCTAAAACACACAAGAGCAGCAACAGAGAAGGAAAAGTTCTTGTTTTAGACAACAACACCTGGTATTTCTTCAGCCACTAACCATTACGGCTTGAAAATTCTGGGTTGTCAGCCAAACCTTTTTCAAGCTGATAAGAAGTCGTACCAAATGGTTTCTCTAGCTAAGTGACGTGCCCGTTTCCAACTAGCTGCCAATGTTATCTGAAAATGATAAATCCCACACAGCAGGTATTATCAGAAAAAAATCTGCAGTGTGCTTTTTTTGGAATAAAGCAGCTCTCTGGATCATTTCTAAGGCAAGCATCTGACCTGAGAATAACACCATGGGCATGCTGGATCATGATCAGAAAAACAATGCAAACCAATACTCAAGAGCAAACAGTTTTGCTTGGATAAAAGGAACGGGCATGTTAAAACTTCTATAAAACACAATGGCAATTTCTGGTATAGTTAGACCTTCACTTTTTGCAACTTTGTCTTGGGTGGATTTGATTAAAATATTACTTTTGTCAGAAGGTTGATGACAGCGTCTGGCAGCTACTGATCAAAGGACATGAAGATTCCTAGAAAATATTTTTTTCCTGTTTTTTCCCACTTTCACAGGGGTCTTGGACCCCTAAAAACCAGCAAGTGGAGGGATGCCTGTGTCTTCTGTCTACATAGCTCTGAGAATGTGATGAAAGAATGCGATCTATATTGTTTGTAGCTTTTCTGACGGGCAGGGAGAACAGCTCATATTTTGTCTTCAACACTTAGTATGATGGGAAAGCCGTCTCCACCCGCACTCGCCTGAGTGAGCCAAGGAAGTCTACTTCGCTACATGACACAGTTGTTTGTGGCAAGTGGAAAAAATTAAAGAGCTTTCCTTGCCATTTTCCACTTAAGTCAGATCAGGCAGAATGACCCAAGTTGCGTCATGTCAACCCAATCTCTTGGTTTGTCATTTCACTGAAATGTTCAGAACAGCGAAGAGGCCACAACAGGGCTAAAATTCATTATTCCTCCTTGTTTTGTTCTAGACCAGGGGTCCTCAAACTTTTTAAGCCGAGGGCCGGTCCACAATCCTTCAGACTGTTGAGGAGCCGGATTATCATTTGATAAAAGAAACCAAACAAACAAATTCCGATGCACACTGCACATGTCTTATTTGTAGTGCAAAAACAACAACAACAACAACAACAACGAAAGAACAATACAATATTTAAAAATAAAAATAATTTTAACCAACATACATTTATCAGGATTTCAATGGGAAGTGTGCTCCTGCTTCTGGCCAATGAGATAGTCAAGTGAATTAGGGTTGTTGTTGTTGTTGTTGTTGTGTGCCTTCAAGTCATTTCAGACTTTGGGCGAGCCTAAGTCTAAAATGTATTTACAGTAGAGTCTCACTTATCCAACATTCGCTTATCCAATGTTCTGGATTATCCAACGCGTTTTTGTAGTCAATGTTTTCAATAAATCGTGATATTTTGGTGCTAAATTCGTAAATACAGTAATTACTACATAGCAATACTGCATATTGAACTACTTTTTCTGTCAAATTTGTTGTTAAACATGATGTTTTGGTGCTTAATTTGTAAAATCATAAGCTAATTTGATGTTTAATAGGCTTCTCCTTAATCTCTCCTTATTATCCAACATATTCGCTTATCCAACATTCTGCCAGCCCGTTTATGTTGGATAAGTGAGACTCTACTGCATTTATTATTTATTTATTTACTGCATTTATTTACTACATTTGTATCACACCCTTCTCACCCCAAAGGGGACCCAGAGTGGGTTACAAATTATATGTACATACAATACATTATATTATTAGCATAGCACAATATTAGCATTATATATTACTTTATTGAACTATACCACTATACTGTAATATTATATGTAATATAGAATATATAATTAATATTATTATATGGTATTATTATTAGTGTTATATTGTATTACATTATAATATTATTATCAATATTATATGTATATACAATATATTATATTATAAAACTGAGGGCGGGGGCCAGGTAAATGACCTTGGAGGGCCGCACTCTTAGGTTGCATCTACACTGTAGAATGAATGTAGTTTGACACTACTTCAACTTCCAGGGCTTAATGCTATGGAATCATAGCTCTCCTTGGCACAGAAGGCTAAAGATCCTATAAAATGATATCTAGGACTTCATCACATGTAATTCCCCCCATGTTTCTAAAGCACTTCTAAAACAGTTCCCTGATGAAGCAACACAGATCCCATCATATGACGCACTGAGAATTCATCGGTGAACTATTACTGATCCTGCTTCAGGATGGCATGGTATTTAAAAAATAATAATAATTTAATCATTAGGAATACAGTAGAGTTTCACTTATCCAAGCTAAACAGGCCAGCAGAAGCTTGGATAAGCGAATATCTTGGATAATAAGGAGGTATTAAGGAAAAGCCTATTAAACATCAAATTAGGTTATGATTTTACAAATTAAGCACCAAAACTTCATATTATATAAAAAATTGACTGAAAATGTAGTTCAATACGCAGTAATGCTATGTAGTAATTACTGTATTTACGAATTTAGCACCAAAATATCACGATATATTGAAAACATTGACTACAAAAATGGCTTGGATTATCCAGAGGCTTGGATAAGCGAGGCTTGGATAAGTGAGACTCGGATAAGTGAGACTCTACTGTACCACAATTTCAAGTTATCACTACTTTGGTTTGCCTGTCATTTCTCTTTCATAGCAACCTTGCATTTCGAAATTGTGCTACTGCTATCTTTTAAACTTTGTGTTTTAAACTCTGTGTCAGTGCATGATTTCATTCATATCAGGAATGAAGTCATGCGAGTAAGTTTAAAGATGTCGAGGTGGGAACATCTGACTTGCGTGACAAACAAAGAGTTGGATGTCCTGTGACAGCAACTACCGAGTTTCACAAGCAAAAGGTTGACAGATTGATTCAGGATGATCGTTGTATCACTCGGAGAGAAATTTCAAGCATAATCAGCATTTCACAAGAACATGTGGGTCACATTATTGCTTTGCTTGGCTATCGGAAGATCTCTGCACGATGGAGACTGTGAGACGCTGGTTGCAGAAACAGAGTGTCGACTTCTTCCGTGAAAGCTTCAGAAAACTTGTTCATCGTTGGCAGAAATGTATCCAATTGTCTGGTGATTATGTGGAAAAGTGAATAATAATAATATCTAAGGATTATTTCTGCGTTTGATTTATTAAACTACTAGCTGTGCCCAGCCATGCGTTGCTGTGGCAAAGTGGTGGTGGTAGTGGTTAAAAGTTGTTGTGGAATTTTTATTTGACGTTATTTGTATTTTTTTAAATTAATTTTATTGTAGCTTATCTTTTTTATTTATTATATTTTATTATTTTGTTGTATTATTTTTAGTCATTTTGTTATAGTATTTTATTGTATTAATTTTTTTAGTGTTTTTAATTATTTTTATTGTATTATTTGTATTTATTTTATTTTTTATTCTTTTATTAACACTGGGCTGAGTGGGTTGCTAGGTGACCAAGTGGGCGGAGCTTAGCCTTCTAAGTGGCAGCAATTGGATAAAAACAATTATTGCTCTCCCTCTAAGTAGGACTTTATTTTTCTTTTCTTTTTGTTGTATCAACCTAGAGGCATGGATGATGGGTTGTGTTGTCAAATTTCGAGGTTGGGGGGGCCTGTAGTTTTGTTGTTTTGTGGGTCGCCGTGATGCCATCACTCTTTTATATATATAGATTCCCATCCAAACCTAAGTAACGAAGGTGGAGGCATTACTTTTCATTCAACCCTTGTATCTTCAGTTTGCATCATGAGAAACTGACATTGACTTCCGAAAAGGAGAACAAAAATGTTGGCAGGGAATCAGGCGACAGGAGGGAAATCCACATGTCATTTGACAAGTCTAATTGAAATGGCACCCTGGAAGAGACAATACGAATGGCCGATGTGTACTTAGCAAGGGACTGCCCCTTGAGTTAAGAGTGTGTACATTCTGTCTCCGTAACCTTTTAATGGCACTCACAAAACTTGATTAAAATGCATGCACACAAAAGCAAAGCGAGACGGGGGGAAACGGATAATTAGAGCGCCAATTTATTGTCGCAGCTCAGATTTGAACAGCCTTGCTAATTAAGCAGCAAAAGTATACAACGTGCAGCGTTAAACATTTTCTCTGCGAGTGGAAAAAGATACAGAGATTGGTATCTTTTTTCCCTCCATGAGAAAACCCCTTGGGGAGGGGGGATGACTTTGAAACAAAACCCACCCACGTCCTTCCTTCCTGCAGTTGCTTGTCGGTGTCTCCCTTCTCTTTTAAACACACAACACAAATAACATAGTTTGGCCATAACTCTGCACAAAGCCAATTCTGCACCATAAGGCTGGCAAAGAAATACTCAGCTTTTCCTGACATCCCCAGTTGGAGTTTCAAACATGGCCCTGCCTGATCAGCATAATAAATTTATTTACAGTAGAGTCTCACTTATCCAACATAAACGGGCTGGCAGAATGTTGGATAAGCGAATATGTTGGATAATAAGGAGGCATTAAGGAAAAGCCTATTAAACATCAAATTAGGTTATGATTTTACAAATTAAGCACCAAAACTTCATGTTATACAACAAATTTGACAGAAAAGGTAGTTCAATACACAGTAATGCTATGTAGTAATTACTGGATTTATGAATTTAGCACCAAAATATCATGATATATTGAAAACATTGACTACAATAATGTGTTGGATAATCCAGAATGTTGGATAAGCGAGTGTTGGATAAGTGAGACTCTACTGTATTTATTTACAGTATTTATATTCCACCCTTCCCACCCCGAAGAGGATTTGGGGCGGAACTACCATATTTAATACTGTGTTTTAACCTTGTTCTTCACTGTGTTTCTTAATATCTAATTACTGTATATACTCGAGTATAAGCCTAGTTTTTCAGCCCTTTTTTAAGACTGAAAAAGCCCCCCTCGGCTTATACTCGGGTGAGGGTCCTGGTTGGCTTATATTTGGGTCAGCTTATCCTCGAGAATATATAGTACATTTATTATTTTTCTCTATTATTATTGGTATTATTACATTTATTATTTTACTCTATTATTGTTGCTACTATTACATTTATTTTACTCTATTTTTATTATTAATAATAATATATTTATTATTTCACTCTGATATTATTATTATTATATGTATTATTTCACTTATTACTACATGTATTATTTTCCTGTACTTATTATTATTATTATTATTATTATTATTATTATTATTATTACATGTATTATTTTATTCTATTATTATTAAAAGGATACATAAGCACATTTACATTGAAGAAGATGAGAATAATGATTTAATCAGAGTTGGACAGTCTTATCTTAAATTTGAGCTTTATGTAAATATTCAAAAACATTTAACACATTGATGCCTCAATTAATGTAATTTTATTGGTATCTGTTTTTATTTCTGAAATTTACCACTCTCGGCTTATACTCGAGTCAATGTTTTCCCAGTTTTTTTGTGGTAAAATTAGGTGCCTCGGCTTATATTCGGGTCGGCTTATACTCGAGTATATACGGTATATACGTTTCTACGCTATTCTGATGCTTGTACACTTTCTGTTGCTGGTCATCGACATATATATATATATATATATATATATATATATATATATATTGTACATATACATGGCAAACATTCAATGCCATGTGACATACAGAGACAGAGACTGAGACACAGAGGCAATTTGACATTTCCAGCTTCCTGCTTCATGAGGGTATGCTCGATTCCGGCCACAGGGGGAGCTGCTGCTTCTTCATCCACTGTGACACCGAGTCCTTGATGGATTACTTCCTCATTCCTTTTGGATGTTTCTGGATGATTTTTATGGTGTTGCAAATTAGTTAAATTAGCCTCCCCGCATAAGCGGTACCTACATTTCCTACTTGATAGATGCAACTATCTTTCGGGTTGCTTAGGTCAACAACATGCTGGGCTATTTTAATGGTCGGATGCTCAATCCGACCCGGGCTGGCTTCGAACTCATGACTTCTCGGTCAGTAGTGATTTATTGCAGCTGGCTGCAAATTCTCCCGTTTGGAACACAAGGCAGCTCTCCACTACCACAAATGACCCTCAAGCATCTGCCAACTATGGTAGCCAACTATGCTCTGAATAATGGGAGGGTTGGCCTTTTCTCTTAGTCAGATAATGTTGTTAGCCAAGAACTTTTTTTAACTAGAGACATTATAGAGTTAACTTGGGACTTGCTACAACAGCATATTTGTCTTCCACTACTGAGCAATGGTTTCTCCTTACATGAGTTCATCTCAGACTCTGCAAGCTAAACATTTGCAGGTCGGCCTGGAAGAGACAGGGCTCGGGGGGTTCCGAGTTTCAACTCGGAAAAGGAGAACTTCTCCAAGATCTGGGAAGGAAGAACTTCTGTGCAAGGAGGAAGTGGTCTGGGCAATTCAGTGTCAAGCTGAAATCGTGTCCTGACTCACTTCTGAACGAGCATCCTAGCTAGGAAGTTGGGGGAAGGTGGGGGGTAACCAAAGGGACGGGGAAATGGAGTCACACAACCAGGGTCTCTTCTTCGTGCTTACAAAACCATTCCGCTGTTTCTGTGAAGCAAGTTTTTCAAGGAAGCCATTTAAGCAAGGCTTTACAACACCGGCAAAGTCCACCTCTGCTCTTTCATGTGGTCAACATAAGCTGCCAATGGCACTCCCGTTTTCGATTTTTTGCAAAATTCAGCCATATGGGAATGTTATCTTCAAGGTGAACAGAAAAGCCATACTCCTTGTTTGAGAACAGACAAAGTCTAAACTTTGTCTAAACTCAAAGTCTAAACTCTGAGCTAAACTTGATGGGAGCTATTGTTCAAAGCTCTTGAGGGCACCAAACTGCCCATCTTCATACTTGATTGTGTTTAATATGGGTCTTGAACTCCCACGCAAGACAACCACAGGATGTCAGCCTTTCAACTGAAGTAGGGAACCTAGTTTGAGAAGTTTATCATAGCAATAAAGAACCACAAGAGACATCTAGTCTAACCTCTCACCATGGACAATTGACCACAGTAGGTTAATGTGGATTAAGAGCATGTCCAGTCTCAATGAGATCAAAAAGGTTGGTTCTTGGGAAAGATGAGCCGATTTCCATAAAGCATATTGGACACTACTTATTTGCACTTGTGTCTTCTATTGGCTACAGGAGCGGTCCAACCGCGAGGCGAATTAGGCACTTGCCTGTGGTGCCATTGTCCCGGGGGCGCATTTGAGGCCCCCGGGAGGATGGAGCCACCCCTGCCTCCTTCTCCTTTGGGCCTTCCGGTGCCCACGTTGGGCCTCCCAGTGCCCGCGCTGGGCCTTCCGGCTGGCATGGACCTGCCTTCAGGGCTTTCAGAGATTGTGAGGTCTGTGGGAACTTGAAAGCTACGTAAGTGGAGTATATATATCTGTAGAAGATCCAGGGTGGGAGAAAGAACTCTTCTTTGAAGCAGGTGTGAGTGTTGTAATTAATCACCTTGATTAGCATTTAATGGCCCTTTGGCTTCAAGGCCTGGCTTCTTCTTGCCTGGGCTAATCGTTTTTTGGGAGGTGTTAGCTGTCCCTGATTGTTTACTGTCTGGATTTCCCCTGTTTTCAGAGTGTTGCTCTTTATTTATTGTCCTGATTTTAGAGTTTTTTTAAAAAATACTGCGGGCCAGATTCTCTTATTGTAGCCTTTAAACTATCTGCCTTGATATTCTGGGTTATATGGCTGTGCGGAAGGACCCTCAGGGCTCTTCCACACAGTCATATAACCCAGAATATCAAGGCAGAATAACCCACAATATCTGCTTTGAAGTGGGTTATCTAAGTCCACACTGCCCTATATCCCTGTTCAATGTTTGTTGCTAAATTGGCAAATACAGTAGAGTCTCACTTATCCAAGCCTCTGGATTGTCCAAGCCATTTTTGTAGTCAATGTTTTCAATATATCATGATATTTTGGTGCTAAATTCATAAAGACAGTAATTACAACATAACATTACTGCGTATTGAACTACTTTTTCTGCCAAATTTGTTGTATAACATGACGTTTTGGTGCTTAATTTGTAAAATCATAACCTAATTTAATGTTTAATAGGCGTTTCCTTAATCCATCCTTATTATCCAAGATATTCGCTTATCCAAGCTTCTGCCGGCCCGTTTAGCTTGGATAAGTGAGACTCTACTGTATAGTAATTCCTATATAACATTACCATGTATTGAACTGCTTTTTCTGTTGATTTTCCTTAATCCCTCCTTATTATCCAACATTTTCGCTTATCCAACGCTTTTATTTTTCAGTGATTGGTTTGTGGGGGGACGCCAAAATTCTGTTCGCCTACACTTGAAAAATATTTAGGGCCGGCCCTGATTGCCAACCTTGGTGGTTACATTTCTGCTGAAACTTTGACAAGTTCCATGAGAAGATTTCAGTACTACCCAAAGTGCTGAGATGGATTTAGAAACAAGATGAGGGCGGACAAGGCAGAAATGACAACGACAATCCTATAAACAATGAGGAAATCTAGGAGGTAAGGCACAGATTTTGATAAGGATGGGGAACCTTGAGAAAAGAAGAGATAAATCAATAGTGTAATATGTAAGTTGAAGGTCACCAAACAATTTTAGCAAAGAGGGTTTTTAAAAATTCAAATCTGAGACACTAGACTAAGCTGGAAGGATGTGTCAACCAATGAGACATCTAGTCTCATTGATAGGAAGAGGATGAGTCATAACGAAAGGGCTGTTAATGGAGCCAGCAATGCAATAAAGTCAAGTTGTGATTCAGAAATAGGTTTCTCCATTCATCAAAAGGGCTTGGATAGTAGGATAGAGAATAGAGTTTCCGATGAATGGAAGTGTCTATGCTGGCTGGGAGTCAGAGTCCAATACATCTTGAGGATAAGGTTGACAATCAATGCTGTAAAATGCTATCAAATGAGCCCCCGGTGGCGCAGTGGGTTAAACCCTTGTGCCGGCAGGACTGATGACTTGAAGGTTAGGTTGCTGGTTCGAATCCAATCTGGGGAGAGCAGGAGTGTTACATTAGAACTACAGACTGGAGACTTTTCAAAGATTATATGAAAATGTGAAGATTAGATAATAACGTTAACAGAAGAAGAAATAAAACTGATACAAAAATTTATAAAATACATATATATATATATATATATATATATATATATATATATACTGCATACACAAAGGGAAGATCCAATTGAAAAGATGGAAGAATTGGGGTGAAGAAAAGTAGACAATGAAATATAAAAGAGGACTGTATGAGACATAAAACACTGAAAAGAAGAAGAATGGAAGTACAAACTTTCCCTTCTCTCTCTCTTTTTTCTCTCCTTTTAACTTTCTTTCCTACTTTCCTATTCCCAAAATGTTGCCCCTCTTTTTATGTAGAAAAAAATATTTTTTCTTTTTCTCTTTCTTTTTAATAAAAATTATTTTTAAATATATATATATATATGTATATATGTGTGTGTGTGTGTGTGTGTGTGTGTGTGTGTATATATATATATATATATACACACACATGCATATATACATATATACAATATAATTTACAATAATATATAATATAATATATTGTATATGCATATAATATTAATGTTATTTTGCAATACAATATAATACTAATAATACAATATAATAATATGAATTATATATTATATATTACATGTAATATTATTAATATTACAATATATAGATATAGTACAATATGGTAATTTATTGCCAGTATTGTGCTATGCTAATAATATAATATTGTATGTAAATTTAATTTTAGTCCCCTTCGGGGTGAGAAGGGCGGGATATAAATGTATTAAATAAATAAATAAATGTCCCCTGGGCAACATCTTTGCAGATGGCCAATCGTCTCACACCAGAAGCGACTTGCAGTTTCTGCAAAAAAAAATGCTGCAAAATATAGTGGAACTGCTCAGTCGAAAAGCTAATTTCTCCTTCAGATCTCTGCCTATTTATTTGTATAGGTCTGCTCTAAATTTCCTATATTAGCCACGCTAAGGGAGGCTCCAGATGGAGCTTTTTGGCCAAAGTTTCCCGGAGCTGTCCTTGCAGCAACTTTTTCTGAGATCCAAATGAAGTAACTCTTATCCTGGGGCAAATTCATGAACAATCAAAATCCTCCAAAGTTAACCTGCAAATTTGTATGTGGTCTTAAAACTGTAAACTATTTTGTCTACCCGTGTTTTATACTTTGGGGCACGGTCCAAGAACACACTGCAAAGTCCTTGCCAAATTCTCTCTGGGCGAGACGGGAGACCGTGTGCCAATCGCATTCTCTTCCTCTCCCGCCTTCATTTTAGCATAAAAAGTGGAAATCAGCAAGAATGTTGCGTGCTGTAGTAGAGAAGCAATTAATGCTGACATTTCTACACAAATATAATTAGAAAGATTGTTTTGTTTCAAATTTTTTTATAAAAAAAAGAGCATGGGAAAAACACAGAAGCCAGGGCTTGAAACCAACAGAGTGCATGATGGTGCTTTTTAAATGACGCTCCCTTTTAAAAACTAAATTAAATTAAACGCCAGTATCTGTAGGGAAACAGGCTCAGGGAGATGCAATCTGGTTGCTATAGTAGACTTCCTCTTTGCTCCAAAGCAGAAGGATGATCACAGCCTTATTTCTAACATGTAGGATTGACGCGACAGAGCAGATCCGTGTTTCATGTTGCTCTGAGTTGCTGACAACTCTCTAAGGAGCGCAAATTCCTTCTCTTCTGGAATTGGAAGGCCCGATCAAAGACGATAGGAGCCCTACATTGAGCCGACTCAAAGTCTTTGGCTTCTCATCTACAGGCAGTCAGATACCAAAATCCAACACTGATGAATGCATACACAAACCAGCTGGAAGGAGGGAGATTTTGCAAAGACATCTGCTTCTGCGTGGTTTGTTTTTAAGAGTGCATCCACTGACCAACACATCAAAAAATCTCTCTTTTTCTAAAGGCTGTATCAAAGTGAACCCTATTTCTACCCCAGGAAAAAAATGGATACTATGGTCAAAATACCATTGAACTGTTCTGATGTGGAAAGGAATGTCCTAATGAATCCTCTGTCGACCCAGTTTTTATAGTGGGTTCCCAACCTTTTTTTGACCAGGGTTCACTTGTCCATGTGCTCTGGCACCACGAGATGCAGAGCCAATCTGAAGAAATGGGGTTACAAAGTAGACATCGGCCAGTACGCCAACACCTTACATCAAGAAATCGTTTTCTAAGATCCTCAGAGATACTTGCAGGAAAGCCTCAGCAAGCAAGAGTCCAAAAGTGGCAGACTAAAACCCAGAACTTCAAGCCATGACTGATACCGAATGAGAGACTGCCTCCTGGGCAACTTGGAGAGCGCTGAACAGATTGCACTCTGGCACTACAAGATGCAAAGGCAACCTTAAGAAATGGGGTTACAAAGTAGAGCTTACAACATGCGGGTATGGAGGAGAGCAAACTACGGACCACCTATTACAATGCAGCCTGAGCCCTGCCACATGCACAACGGAGGACCTTCTTATAGCAACACCAGAGGCACTCCAAGTGGCCAGCTACTGGTCAAACAACTGGGCTGTGGTGCAGCTGGTTAGTAGCCAGCTGAAATAAATCACTACTGACCGAGAGGTCATGGGTTCGAACCAGCCCTGGCCGGAGTAAGCTACCGACCACTTAATAGTCTAGCTTGCTGTTGACTTATGCAGCCAAAAGACAGTTGCATCTGTCAAGTAGGAATTTAGGTACCACTTATGCGGGGAGGCTAATTTAACTAATTTACAACGCCATAAAATCTCCAGCAGCATGCAGAAGAATGAGGAAGTACTCCATCAAGGACTTGGTATCACGACTGTGAAGCAGTAGCTCCCCCTGTGGCTGGAATCGAGCATAACCTCATAAAACTTGAACATTACATTGCCTCTGTGTCTGTCTATATGTGTTTGTCTATATATGTCATATGTCTAATGGCCTTGAATGTTTGCCATGTATATGTGCATTGTGATCCGCCCTGAGTCCCCTGCGGGGTGAGAAGGGCAGAATATAAATACCGTAAATGAATATAAATACCGTAAATAAATAGTATAATGCCAAGTCTTTTTAACCTTGTTTGTGTTTTCTAATACATTACAGCTTGTACCCTCGGTCCACTTCTGACACGTTAAATAAATAAATACTGTCCATGGCCCATTTTGACCAGGGTCCACATGACCACGGACCACTATCCAACATTAGTAACAAAAGGATTACGAATCAGTTTTTGGTCAACTTTATATTCAGTTCGGTTATTTGGGGTGCTGATTCAGAAAATTGCAGAAAGGAGCAGAAACAAAACAAAACAAACAATATAAAAAGGAAGGAGGTTCGCAGACCGGGTTTTTGTTCTCACGGCCGCGGCCCATGGGTTGGGAACCATTGCTTTAAAATGTCCTTGCTTTCTTCCACTTTTCCACTTTGGCCTCCGTTGACTGTACAATCACACTAGTGAGTGCATCGATTCCAAGAGAGAACATATTCATCCATTCCACAGAAGTTAAACCTTGAAATGTGGAAGGCTAATGGTACAATCTCCCTATACTGAGGCTTCAAAATTACTTGGCTTTTACAAGTCAAGAAAAGGCCACCTTCCTGACTTGGCAACGGGGAGCAGAATATACATGGCTTTTTCTGCACAGAAATGTCAACTTGGAAGGGAAGCCCTGGAGTACCTTGTACAGCGGAGATAAGAATGTGCCCGCTGGATGCTATAAATTGTGAGCACTGACTCAAGTTTGGCAAAAAGCTGCAGGGAGGCAATGCGGAGGCTGGGAGGAAAACAAGGAGCCCCATTCAGGGTGCTGCTCAACACTGTCTCCTTAAAAAGATTTATAACCTTCCCAAACATTCATCCAACAATTGCTTCCATTCTTTCCTTCCGTGGTAAATCTGCTGAGAGCACACAGGTGGTAGAGGGCAAGCACTTGTGATGTTAACACAACTAATTGCCACTAACATTATTTTGCTGGCATTTTGAGCCTGGCGGCAGGTCTGCTGTGCCAGGAGGCATGCCGATCAGACCTTTGCTAGCTATGCTATTGGATCTTGGTCTTAATTCTTATGCAAAAATACCAATGCATATTTTTGCAACATAGAGAAAAATGCATTCTTAATGGTAGCAACATTCCCCATTCCCAATGATTTCCTAGCCCAATAACGACAAAACATCCCCGATGGAGATTCAATTTTGAATCGTATTTGGAAAGGCGGAAAAAAGACGGCAAGTGAGGAAAGCACAAATGGCACAAAGGATCCACAAAGGGGGCAGAACTGCCTTGCGAGAAACTCAGAGTTCTCCAAATTGTGTTTCTAGTCAAATTTCTAATTAAAATAAAAATAAAAATGTAATGTTTGTTTTACTATGGAGTAAACAACAAAACCACTGAACCAAATCACACCAAATTTGGCCACAAAAGACATAGGTAAAGGCAAAGGTTTCCCCTGACGTTAAGTCCAGTCGTGACCGACTCTGGGGGTTGGTGCTCATCTCCATTTCTAAGCTGAAGAGCCGGCATTGTCCGTAGACACCTCCAAGGTCATGTGGCCGGCATGACTGCATGGAGCGCCCTTACCTTCCCGCCAGAGCGGTACCTATTGATCTACTCACATTGGCATGTTTTCAAACTGCTAGGTTGGCAGAAGCTGGAGCTAACAGCGGGCGCTCATTCCACTCCCGGGATTTGAACCTGCAACTTTTCAGTCTGCAAGTTCAGCAGCTCAGTGCTTTAACACACTTTGCCACTGGGGCTCCACAAAAGACATAGTCATCCAAAATATGTCTTTCAATTAAAAAACCTACAAAAATAGTCCAAATTACAGAGGATGAGGAAGAGCCTTTCTCCCCCTAACTGCCAGTTAGAAAGGTAGGCTCTTCTGCCTTTAGCCCTCTTCCCCCCGGCTGCCTTTAGGCCCCACCCCCTTTGTCTCCTAGCTACTTCAGCTACTCCAGAAAATGGCCAGCCTTTGAGGCTGCAAGGCTATTCACTGCTATTCCACCTGGCCAACAAATGATTCCCATAAGCCACATCAACGCGTGGCCGGGCAAAGCTAGTTTCTAATAAAAAAAATGAAAAAGTAGATCATTGCGTTGCTAGGCAATCACACAATACTTCCAGAACCAGAGCATGAGCTAGTGGAGTATGGTTATACATCAGCTCTTCCCACATTCATATGGGCAGAATGGAGCATCTGTAGCAGCGGTACCCAAACTAAGGCCCATGGGCCGGATGCGGCCCTCCAAGTCATTTACCTGGCCCGAGTCCTAAACTTTAGACTTAGGGTTGACCTAAGTCTGAAACAACTTGAAGGCACACAACAACAACAATCCTAATATTGGACTATTTCATCATAGTCCGGCCCCCCAACAGTCTGAGGGATTGTGACCCGGTGCTCCACTTAAAAAGTTTGAGGACCCCTGATCTGTAGGATGGAGAGGTTTCTGTTCACTGGTACTGTCCTCAGACATTCATCCAGACTTATGCAAGGAGTCTATGAAGTGTCAATGTGCCTGGACCAACTCTTGGGACTTAGGGATCACAGTCTACTCCAACCTTCTTCAACCTAAGCTTTGCCAGATGTGTTGGCACGCCTCCTCTACTTCTGTGGATGATAGGAACTGTTGTCCAAACTACACCTAGCTGCTGCCACATTGGAAAAACCAATCATCTCCAGAAGACCAACAGTGATAGTCATATAGACCATGCATGGGCAAACTTTGGCCCTCCAGTTGTTTTGGACTCTAACTCCCAGCCGGTAAGCTGTTAGGAATTATGGGAGTTGGAGTCCAAAACACCTGGAGGGCCAAAGTTTGCTCATGCATGGTATAGACCAGAGGTCCTCAAACTTTTTAAGTGGAGGGCCGATTCACAGTACCTCGGACTATTGGGGGGCTGGACTATGATGAAATAGTCCAAAATTAGGATTGTTGTTGTTGTGTGCCTTCAAGTAGTTTCAGACTTAGGTCAACCCTAAGTCTAAAGTTTAGGACAGGGGCCAGGTCAATGACCTTGGAGGGCTGCATCCAGGTCACGGGCCTTAGTTTGGGGACCCCTGATCTAGACGATCTCATAAGACCATAGGTAAGGAAAGTGACCTCCAAAAGCCATCTAGATGGCCTCATAAGACCATAGGTAAGGAAAGTGACCTCCAAAAGCCATCTAGATGGTCTCATAAGACCATAGGTAAGGAAAGTGACCTCCAAAAGCCATCTAGATGGTCTCATAAGACCATAGGTAAGGAAATTGACCTCCAAAAGCCATCTAGATGGTCTCATAAGACCATAGGTAAGGAAAGTGACCTCCAAAAGCCATCTAGATGGTCTCATAAGACCATAGGTAAGGAAATTGACCTCCAAAAGCCATCTAGATGGTCTCATAAGACCATAGGTAAGGAAATTGACCTCCAAAAGCCATCTAGACAGTCTCATAGAACCATAGGTAAGGAAAGTGACCTCCAAAAGCCATCTAGATGGTCTCATGACCGTAGGTAAGGAAAGGAACCCTCAAAGGCCATCTAGACAATCTCATAAAACCATAGGTAAGCAAAGAGACCTCCAAAGATGAGATAGACTTAGGTCAACCCTAAGTCTAAAGTTTAGGACAAGGGCCAGGTAAATGACCCTGGAGGGCCACATCCGGCCCACGGGCCTTAGTTTGGGGACTCCTGGTATAGACAGTAGTAAGACCAATGCTCCAAGTTTCGGATGTCATGTAGGACACCTTCCTCAATTCCACCTTAGTCATGGATGTAATGTTTCTGCCACCAGACCACTGACCAACTTCTCCAGAACCTGGCTTGCCTACCACACTCGACAAAAGAAATAAACATTCTCCAGGAAGGGAGGGAGAGAGCTCTACAGAAACAATAGTCTTCCACTAAATGTCATCACTTCCGTAATAAACAAAACATTATTCCCTTTTAGGTTTTGCTGATGTGCCAAGTTCTGCTTTTGCAACACAATAGCGGCATTGTTCCCATAGAGTCAGCAGCCTCCTATGTATTTTGGTTACTGCTGCTCCTTGTAGTACCATTCTCTCTGATGATTAATGTGCCCTTTTGATTGAGGCCCAATGAATGCTCTTTTCCGTCGATAGAACACCTCTGTAGCCCCAATTTCCATTTGTACTTGGCTGGCAAATGCTTTTAGTGGCCCAACGCAGTCCTCCAAATGGCAACGGTTTTTATTATTACCTATTGAGTGGTATGAATTTTCCTATGTGTATCTTCTCAGTAAGTTAGTCATCTTGTTGACCTACAACCACTGGCTTATCGTGTGGTTCGAAGCATCTCAAACTAGTTATATAAATAGGCATCTAGTCATAAATGTGTTGACAACACAACAAAAACCTTTGTTCCTGTCCTCCACTGCAAAGGTCAGTCTCCTACTCTGATAATTGTCTAGGAGAGTGTTGCATTTATTTCTCTGCACAGCGAAACTTGTTTTCTGTTGAACCCAGGCTGTGCCAAATTGCACCTTGTCAAAGGTGAGTTTAAATTCCTTCTTTGCATTTGAAGCTGCCTGCTCAATAATGGCTTGATGCCTCCCTCGGAGGTATTCAAAAATTACTCCTGGATTCAAGATACATTGTGATTGCCTTCTTTCATTGTTAACATCTCCTACCTAAAGAAAGAGGAGGACGTCCTACATATACCTGGGATACAGCTTGAAAAGGTATATTTTTACATCTCGATCCCCAAAAGTAAAAGTTTTCTGAGGCCCTTTCTACAGTGCCATAGACGAGGGTTGAATGAAAAGTAATGCCTCCACCTTCGTAACTCCAAAACACATGGCAGTCCTGGTATGCAGAGGGTACTGGCTTGTTTAGTAGACTCTCCGCTACAGTTCCATTTGGTGGGAAGCCTTAGCATTGAACGGTTGTGTTGTTAAAGTGCAAAGTATGGAACCCTGCGCAGACGGGGAAGCCTTAGCATTGAACGGTTGTGTTGTTAAAGTGCAAAGTATGGAACCCTGCGCAGACGGAGAAGCCTTAGCATTGAACGGTTGTGTTGTTAAAGTGCGAAGTATGGAACCCTGCACAGACGGGGAAGCCTTAGCATTGAACGGTTGTGTTGTTAAAGTACGAAGTAAGGAACCCTGCGCAGACGGGAAAGCCTTAGCATTGAATGGTTGTGTTGTTAAAGTACAAAGTAAGGAACCCTGCGCAGACTGGAAGCCTTAGCATTGAACAGTTGTGTTGTTAAAATGTGAAGTATGGAACCCTGCGCAGACGGTTGGTCAATGCGACTTAAGCAACGTGCAGTCATTGAATTCTTGACAGCAGAAGGTGTCACCCCAAAGGAGATTCATCAGAGAATGCAAACTGCTTATGGTGATTGTGTTGATGTGAGTCCTGTGTGTCGTTGGGTGAATAAGTTTAAAGATGTTGAGGTGGGAACATCGGACTTGCATGACAAACAAAGAGTTGGACGTCCTGTGACAGCAACTACCGAGTTTCACAAGCAAAAGGTTGACAGATTGATTCAGGATGATTGTCGTATCATTCAGAGAGAAATTTCAAGCATAATCAGCATTTCACAAGAACGTCTGGGTCCCATTATTGCTTTGCTTGGCTATTGGAAGATTTGTGCACGATGGGTCCTGTGAGATGCCGGTTGCGAAAACAGAGTGTCGACTTCTTCCGTGACGGCTTCAGAAAACTTGTTCATTGTTGGTATAAATGTATCCAATTGTCTGGTGATTATGTGGAAAAGTGAATAGTGGTAGTTAAAGAGCATATTCTAAAGATTATTTCTGTGTTCATTAAAATATTCCAATCCAAACCCAAGTAACGAAGGTGAAGGCATTACTTTTCATTCAACCCTCATAAAATCCAAATTGTCTGCGTTGAACTGGGTTATATGGCAGTGTAGACTCCTATAACCCAGTTCAAAGCAGATAATGTGGGTTACCAGCTTCGACAGTCTGGATTATATGGCAGTGTAGAAGGAGTCTGAGGGAATATTGGAGTTTGATGGTGTTTTGGTTTGAGTGCTAGTCAAGGAGTCTGGAGGACCAAGGCAAAATTTCAGATTCAGATCCTGTTCTTAATCCTGTCCAATACTTTAACCACTACACCATGCTGGCTCCAATTCTTCATTTGCTTCAGAGTAATTTTTACCGAAGCTCTGCTTGTGGTCTGAAGACCTTTGAGATAGAACTTCCTCATTCCTTTCTATTGACTTTGCCCACATAAGGTCCGATATCTAGAAGAGGCTGAGATATATCTCTGTCCATGACAGATAACTTCAAGGCCTGCTTAGCTACTGATTGATTTTTGTCTTTGAAGCATGAAAGATAATATTGTGAGGGATGCCCAGAGATCACTGGATATGCTTTAGCTAAGGATGCATGATGCACAGAAAACCACTTCACATGACAATCATCTCATTCCATATATTGAAAGGACTGAGCCAACCTCAGTCCTGCCACTTATTCAGAGCCACCGATACATTGGACAGGGCTCCTCTCTACAAGATCAGTAATAATTTCGTAATGAGGAGTCATGGTGGTGCAATGGGTTAAATTCTTGTGCTGACTGAACTGCTGATCTGAAGGTTAGGTCGCTGACCTGAAGGTTGCCGGTTCGAATCCATAAGATGGGGTGAGCTCCCATCTGTCAGCTCCAGCTTGCGGTAACATGACAGAATCCTCTCAACTAACACATCGAGGTGTCCCCAGGCAACGTCTCTGTAGATGGCCAATTATCTCAGACCAGAAGCAACTTGCAGTATGTCCTCAAGTCGCTTCTGACACGATAAAAAAACTAATGAAAATCAAATATATAGGTAAACTAGCCTTCCTCAAAAGGCTAAGCTATACAAATTTAGTACTTTATAGTTGGCCACTCCAATGCCAAATCCTGGCCACTGTATACGGATTGACTGAGCCCTGCTATTAGGTTTTAAATGTTTGGTTATGTGTTGTATGATTATCTGTTTTATGCATTTTGTCATGTTTAAAATGTTTTAAACTCTATATGTTTTAACTGACTGTATGTTTCCTGATATGCTGGAAACCGCTCTGAGTCCCCTGAGGAGATAGGGTGGTAAATAAATAAAGCTATTATTATTAGTATTATTATTGACAAAACAACATAGTCTGACACAGCAAAAAAGATAGATATGCTGGATTTCATATCACAAAATCACAAGTCGAACACTTCCCAAGCATTTAGGACTGTGTGATATATTTTCGGATGATGCGCACAGATCCCAGTAGGGTGGCCTTTTGCAATTGGCAGATCGTAATTTGGTCAGTGTCTATAGTTTCCAAATGTCGGCTGAGATCTTTTGGCACGGGACCCAATGTGCCGATCACCACTGACCCAGTGTGCCGATCACCACTGTTGTTGTTGTTGTTGTTGTTATTATTATTATTATTCAAAATCCAAGAGGAGTACCAAGGATGTTCATGGATCCACTAGAAAGGCAATTTGGGGTAATAGCCTAAGAACAGGGAGTTGTGCGGTGTGTCTTCAGATTCAAGGAGAACATACCATTACACTTTCTTGGTAAGAGTTGTCCAGAGGGGCTTGGCCTTTGCTTTCCTCTGCGGCTGAGACAGTGCCTCATCTCAAAATCCAACAGTTAAACCAATATATCATGTTGGCTCAATAATAAAAAATCCCCATTCATATAGGAAGTATTCTGAATGACTGAAGCTCAATCACCATTTCTTAGGCTGGATGACCAATGTTCTATCAACATTTTCCCAGTAGCTTCCCTGGAAACTCCATGCAAGCCTACTCTTGGGAGAGTAGACTTGGGATTTATTATCATCATCATCATCATCATCATCATCATCATCATCATCATCATTGTTCTTATCATCACCCAACAACAAGGGTGGCATATCATGGGCCCAGAATATGTTTCATAGCTTGCCAATTGAGTTGGAAGTAGTTCTGTGCTTATAAGAAATCTGAGATATAACTGTCACGGGAGACTATAGTTGGGTTGTCCTCTAGATCAACCTGGTTCTCAACTTTCAGCAATCCCAGCCAATTTACCAGCTGTTAGGATTTCTAGGAGTTGAAGACCAAAACATCTGAGGACCCACAGGTTGAGAACCACTGCTCTAGATGCTTTTTGGACTTCTTCCCTCAGATACTTTGGCCAAGTAGCCAATGGTATCCAAAACTTCTGGAGGATCAAAGATAGCCTACTCCTGGAATATGACTCAAGAGCCATGGCTCAAGAATAAACTGATTTTATTCAATTTTAGTGGCAGCAAGGCAACAATGACCCAGCTATGGCACAACAATGGGGAGAATTTCAAGGGACGCATACCAGTAGGAGCTTTCACGGATGTTTCCCAAAGTGCCGAAACAGGGGACGTCACAGGTGACTCACTTGTTTGCATTGGAGCAAGTGTTTCAAGGTGTGTGTTTGTGTAAATGCATGTGTGAAAGAGATTGAGAGAGTGGGTAGGAGGAGGTGATATCACTTCTTAATTTTTTTAAAAAGAAGAAACAGAAAGAGAGATTCAGACCAAGGCCTCTGCAGGCAACCCACCCACCTCCCACAGATGGCTGGAAATAACATCGTTCCAACAGCTTTCACAGATACACAGATCTTGCCACTAAGAAGCAATTGGACCCAAATGCAACAGCGTTCCAACGCTTGAGACAACTTGCCAGTGGGCTCTAGACAGTTGTCATAGTTTCACCTTTACTGGCAGATCACATTCATCCACATCCAAGCTTGATCAAATCCAAAAAGAAACACCAAGGTAACTGTTGAGAAAAATAAACAACTGACAACCCAGGAAGCTGATCTGGCCTGCAGAGACTTTCAATCCAGTCTCAAATCTTTCCCACTGATAGGCTATCGCATTTGCACATGTGAAAACCCAGATCTCCTTCTGCTTTTCTATTTTATTCAAAAGTTTAGCAGCAACGTGGCATGAAAAGCGTCTACCAGAGACCCTGAGGAACAGCAGTCAATGAGTGCAGATAAGAGTGTCTAGATGAGCAAAACATCTGGCTTAGTTCAGGTATATCTCATTTCACAAAGTGAGTGTGTTCCTGGACATTATTTCTTTAACAGAACATTTGGTACCAGAAAGGCTATGGAGTGAGATCAGGGATAGGTCTCTAACACCGCAGAAAATAAAATCAGTTCAACACACTTAGGTAAACTTTTAGTTCAAAGCCATGCAACTTGAAATGAAATAACTGGGTCAGATAAGCCTTATACAGGTAAAGAAAAAGCATGTTAAGTCTTCCAGAGATGAGTTGTTTCTTTTACTTCTTTGATTTCCATTTTGGAAACAAAATACATACTCTAGGTCCTACACTTTTGCAAGGGTTAGAAATGCAGGGCGCTGTGAAAGTGAAATAACTGAATAAAGCAAAATGCTATTTTTTTTAATTTGAGAGAACACTTCTGTAGGAATTTCTAGACCAGTGGTTCTCAACCTGTGGGTCCCCAAGTGTTTTGGCCTACGACTCCCATAAATCCCAGTCAGTTTACCAGCTGTTAGGATTTCTGGGAGTTGTAGGTCAAAACATCTGGGGACCCACAGGTTGAGAACCACTGGTCTAGATCCTCCAGTATGACTCCATGGTCAACTTCTGTTGAACTTTGGACGTTGAATCATGCTGGAGAACCTTGAGTAGTGGTTCTCAGCCTGTAGGTCAACAGATGTTTTTGGTCTACAACTCCTAGAAATCCCAGTCCGCTTACCAGCTGTTAGGATTTCTGGGAGTTGTAGGTCAAAACATCTGGGGACCCACAGGTTGAGAACCACTGGTCTAGATCCTCCAGTATGACTCCATGGTCAACTTCTGTTGAACTTTGACTGTTGAATCATGCTGGAGAACCTTGAGCAGTGGTTCTCAGCCAGATGTTTTGACCTACAACTCCCAGAAATCCCAGCCAGTTAACCAGCTGTTAGGATTTCTGGGAGTTGAAAACCAAAACATCTGGGGACCCATAGTTTGAGAATCACAGACCTAGAGATTCATTCAGAGTTTTTTTCCTCTACATCTTCCAATATGATTCTATGGTCAACATCAAGCAAACGTTGGCTGTAGGGTTGTGCTGGAGGATCTAGAGATTCCTAGGGAGAACATATTCATCAAATCCACAAATCAATTGCAGACAAAGATTTTTTGAGTCAAAGGCAAAAGACTATTTTCATCACAGGGGGGCAAAATCAATTTCAAAGTTTTTGGAGGTCTTATTCCAAAAGCAGGTGGACCTAAAGGCAGAAGGATGGAACTGAAAAGCCTACAATTTCAGCTTAAAGCTCTTACCTTCTTAATGCAGCCTTAGGAGAAAAGGCTAAGAAATCACTCAACAGTGGTGTCATGGGAAAGGAGCCATTATCTGTCTCCAGGGCTTCCCCTTGCATTAGATCTTGCTTTTCAATGGCATTTTTAAAAAGCTAGAAACGTATGTGCCTATGTATATGCATCTTCATACATAGTACAGATGTCAAATGTCTCAAAATTATTGGAGGCAAGCAGTTTCATAAATGGCAGGATGTAATGCAGCTCAAACGCTTTTCAATACCATTTCATGGAACAGAAAAGGCTATACTTAATATTTTAAAGTCTCTCGTAAGGATTCTATTGATTGCTGCTAAAAGCATCTGGGCTGATACTGGAAGAATCCCCCATCTCCCTCCGTTCGGGAATGGTTATTAAAATGTAATGCTTTGGCAGCGTATTGATAATATAATGCATGTCATTCATAAAAGACGCGGGTCCCAAAGGGAAGTTTATTCCAATGGCATATGGTCGAGTTGTTATTGTTTTAAAAGAAAGAATCCTAATCGCGGTACCAAATGCTTGATAGAATTAGAAACTTATTTTTGTTGCTCCTTTGTTTGTATATGATCAAATGGGTGTCATTATCACTTTATAAAAATTTTCATCTGCATTATATTAAACACATTGGTGTGCATGCAACTTGATGCAGCCTTCAGGATTTGGGAAGTTGTAGCCCCACAAAATAACTTTGTTAAGTTCAACTGGAACACCATTTGGAAATGACCAATAGGCAATGAGACTGAGGGCACATCCAGACAGCGCCTAAAGTGCGTGACCTCTTGCATTTTCCCCTGGGGCGTCCAAATGATGCCTCAGGGAAAAACGAATGCTTTCGGCACAAAGTAGTAAAATCCTGGCAGGCCTTCTGTCTCCTTCTTCAGGGTCCCATTCGTGAGCTAGGGCCAGGTCTTCTCCTTATCAGCTTTTCCTTCATTTTTGTCAAGGAACTTTCCATGCAATGTTTTGTTGTGCCAGCTGTCAGCTCTAGTTTGTAGTGCGGCTTTCTTGTACTAGTTTTTTGTCTGTTGTGCTTTGAGGAGTTTCTGATTTTTGACTTCAATCAAAGCAGGTTCTTCACTTTGCTTTACACATTCTGCTTATCCAAGCTTCTGCCGGCCCGTTTAGCTTGGATAAGTGAGACTCTACTGCAGGGGTCCCCAAACTAAGGCCCGGGGGCCGGATGCGGCCCTCCAAGATAATTTACCTGGCCCCCACCCTCATTTATAATATAATATTTTTATATCAGTTTTAATAATATAATATATTGTATATACATATAATATTGATAATATTATCATTTTATACAATACAATACTAACAGTAATAGCATATAATAATATTATGTTATGTATTACATATAATATTACAGTATAGTATAATTCAATATAGTATAATGCTAATATTCTGCTATGCTAATAATATAATATATTGTATGTATATACAGCTGCTCTGAGTTCCCTTCGGGGTGAGAAGGGTGGGATATAAATGTAGTAAATAAATGTAGTAAATGAATAAATACATAATTTTGGACTTAGGCTCGCCCAAAGGCTGAAATGACTTGAAGACACACAACATCAACAACAATAATCCTAATTAACCTGACTATCTCATTGGCCAGAAGCAGGCCCACACTTCCTATTGAAATCCTGATAGGTTTATGTTGGTTAAAATTATTTTCATTTTTAAATATTGTATTGTTCTTTCATTGTTATTGTTGTTGTTTTGCACTACAAATAAGATATGTGCAGTGTGCATAGGAATTTGTTCAGTTTCCCCCCCCAAATGATAATTCGGCCCCTCAACAGTCTGAGGGATTGTGGACCGGCCCTCGGCTTTAAAAGTTTGAGGACCCCTGCTCTACTGTATGTCATGAGATATTTTGGAGATGGAATCCAAGTCTAAAGATGTGATTCATTTACAGTTCATGGACACCACCTGAAGATTGCGGACATTAAACCCTCATAAAGACAAGGTGATTTCAGCCACACATTTTGGATTTTGGAGTATTTCAGATGTCTGGATAAGGGACACTCAACAAGTAGAAGGTGAAATGGATGGCATTAGCCTCACTTTCAAGCTGACTTGATTTTTTTTCCAGACAACCAACCTGGTTAATAGCTGCAGCACACATTTACGGACCACGCAGGCAAAATAACAGTGGATGGCCCTGTACACGAGCCAAGCCCTGTCCTCCCCCAGTTTGTACAAACAAGAACCACACACAGGAATGGTTAGTAGGCTTGCAAGTTGCAGTCTGCGGAGGGCAATTGAGTTAACAACAAAACAACACCCAATCTTTAAAAGACCATTTTCCCTCTGATAAACACGGAGCGCACACGGGCTAATTATAGCCTCTTTTGCTTCAGGCGAACAATTACCAATGACACAAAATAACCCCCCAACGACAGGCAACTGCTGTTACAAATTATATCAAGGGGTTGTAAGCCACGACTCCACCGCCCCCCATTGCTACAATGGGCAAAACACAACAGCACACATTCACCGTCACACAATAAATCACTTCCTCTCTAAAATATAGAAAATTTAGATAGTTCCTCTCACATCCCACAACTTCCTCTCCTGGGGTAATATACCGTATATACTCGAGTATAAGCCGACCCGAAAATAAGCCGAGACACCTAATTTTACCATAAAAAAAACATATTGACTCGAGTATAAGCCAAGGGTGGGAAATGCAGCAGCTACTGGTATTTCAAAATAAAAAATAGATACAAATAAAATTACATTAATTGAGGCACCAGCAAGTTAAATGTTTTTGAATATTTACTGTATTTCAAAGAAAAACAGTAAACTAGCTCTGTAAGTGGAAAAGTAAGGTGAACAAAAACAATATGGTATTAACAGTAACTTAACAACAACAACAAAACTTCATTTGCCTATCTATTCAATGCCCGAGTATAAGCCGAGACACCTAATTTTACCATTAAAAACTGGGGAAATTTATTGACTCGAGTATAAGCCGAGGGTGGGAAATGCAGCAGCTACTGGTATTTCAAAATAAAAAAATAGATACCAATAAAATTACATTAATTGAGGCACCAGCAAGTTAAATGTTTTTGAATATTTACTGTATTTCAAAGAAAAACAGTAAACTAGCTCTGTAAGTGGAAAAGTAAGGTGAACAAAAACAATATGGTATTAACAGTAACTTAACAACAACAACAAAACTTCATTTGCCTATCTATTCAATGCCCGAGTATAAGCCGACCCGAATATAAGCCGAGACACCTAATTTTACCATTAAAAACTGGGGAAATTTATTGACTCGAGTATAAGCCGAGGGTGGGAAATGCAGCAGCTACTGGTATTTCAAAATAAAAAAATAGATACCAATAAAATTACATTAATTGAGGCACCAGCAAGTTAAATGTTTTTGAAAATTTATTGTATTTCAAAGAAAAACCTTAAACTAGCTCTGTAAGTGGAAAAGTAGAGTGAACAAAAACAATATGGTATTAACAGTAACTTAACAACAACAAAACTTCATTTGCCTATCTATTCAATGCCTATCTAAACAATGCAGAGCTAGATATAGATCTATAATTATATACAGTAGAGTCTCACTTATCCAACACTCGCTTATCCAACGTTCTGGATTATCCAACGTATTTTTGTAGCCAATGTTTTCAATACATCGTGATATTTTGGTGCTAAATTCGTAAATACAGTAATTACTACATAGCATTACTGCGTATTGAACTACTTTTTCTGTCAAATTTGTTGTATAACATGATATTTTGGTGCTTAATTTGCAAAATCATAACCTAATTTGATGTTTAATAGGCCTTTCCTTAATCCCTCCTTATTAGCCACATATTCACTTATCCAACGTTCTGCCGGCCCGTTTATGTTGGATAAGTGAGACTCTACTGTATATATACTAATTTCACATATGTATTTTTTCCTGAAATGTTTGCAGATCCTCTCTATATATGTGCATTTCTCTCCTGCATCTATCTAGAAACCTCTATATGTGTGTGTGTGCATTTCCCCTTTAGTATTTCCAAGCCTGTAGTATTTCTGGTCTGTTTGAGGCAAGTGCGAATGTTGCAATTGGCCACCTTGATTAGTATTGAATAGCCTTGCAGCTTCAAAGCTTCGATGCTTCCTGCCTGGGGGAATCCCGTAGAGAAGCCATTGAGGTCTGTTGCTTCAGTGGCCTAGTTCCCAACAGACCTCACAACAACTGAAGATGCCTGCCATAGATGTGGGCAAAACGTCAGGAGAGAATGCTTCTGCAACATAACCATACAGCCCGTAAACTCTCAGCAACTCAGCTGGGACCGATGGGAGCTGCAGTTCAAATTGTCTAAAAGGTTTCAGGGTCGGAGAGGTCAAGATAGAACATTGGTCCAATTTAGCAAGATAGGCCATTACTTCTGCTCATGGCGATTTTTAAAAAGTTGATGTTAAGCCAGTAGAAGAAAAAAGAAACAATCTTCACAGATCTGCTTCTGAAGCATCACTTACTCTGGCCTGTTAGTGTTGCATCTTATGTGCCAATTTGGGTCATTGCTCTATAGTTCCTTCCTATGGCCATATTATTAAGCAGGCAACAGTAATAATAATAATAATAATAATAATAATAATTTTTGCCAACTGCAAAAGGCCACCCTACTGGGATCTGCGCGCATCATCCGAAAATACATGACACAGTCCTAGACACTTGGGAAGTGTTCGACTTGTGATTTTGTGATACGAAATCCAGCATATCTATCTTGTTTGCTGTGTCATAATAAAATA